>NC_142943.1:18471401-18578901 GCF_046866305.1 Octopus bimaculoides
ATATATATATCTATATATATATATATATAAATGAGAATGTATGTCTGTGGGTCTATGTGTACGCGTGTGTGTGTCTGTATGCTTCCCTAAAACTCGTGAACTACACAACCAATTTCATTCGAATTTTACAGATGCCTTACTAAGGGTCCCGGTTGTGTTTTAGTCAAAAGATATTTAACTTCTTGCATAGTTCGAGCCCACAGCAACATAATATCTCCTCCATTATTTAAGTATTACGTGTCAAAAGTGAAACAAAAACACTCATGTCAAATACTTTCACTTTAATGCTTTCATTTTCATACTGAATCTACTACAGTGAAACTATACTCTCACATATATACAGGCGTACATACATATATACATACATACATGCATATATATATCTGCACAAATGTATACATATACATGTATATATATATATGTATATATATATAATTAACATAATATGGTAAAAATTCGATATTAATTTATATCAATTTAATACCAGGAAACTAGCACATTAAAAGAATCAGAAGGTTCATGAAAAAATTTTTTTCGAGATCCTAAAAAGATTATAGTACTTGTGTATATAAGATTGACCAGTGACCGGTCTGTCAATATGCTAGAAGAAGCTCACTTAAAAAATTCTCAAATATGGATTCAGCGGAGCAAAAACAGCGCACCAAAACTAAGACTTTTGAATTTTTATCTTTATAATGGATAGAATCACGTGCACATTTTCACTGGTTGAAGACAACTAGCACGAGATTCTGTTCGATTATAAGAATATCAGCAATCTGTACTGAAGATAAATAGATACTTTTATTTTGGAAGTATTGATTTTGAAACTATAGTCTGCAGATAATCGAGGTATGTACAATTTTCACTGGTCTAGCCCGCCTGTTTTTGCTCCGCTGAATCCGTATTTGAGAATTTTTTAAGTAAGCTTCCTCTAGCATATTGACAGATCGGTCACTGGTCAATCTTATATACACACGTATGTATATATATAACCCTTTGTGAATCTCTGAAGAGGCCTAGAGGTTCGGGCATGTAACCCCATTTCAAAATGTCATCCGATAATCACTCCGGAAAGGAATATTCGGATAGAATGGGGCTTGCTAAAACTAGGCCAAACCAGCTGTAAGATTGAACTTCTGTTCATCCTCTAATTCCTTATGTACTTTGTACCTCTATATGTAAACCATGTTGATAAAATAACATAGTCTGCAATGGACACCTGTGCTTTGGTTCTTTCTTTCTTTTTCTTTTCTTCCTTTTTTTGTCACTTTTGCTATGAATTAAACTAATGAATTCAACGGGATACACCGTCTGCAAGTAGTTGGGTTCAGCATATTATCCTCCATTTTCTAATTGTTACACAAATTTTGGGTAAAACCTCCACTTTTACCCGCTCCCATTGATTGCACCTAGGATAGCACTAGTGTAGCAATAATTGGGTACCCTCCCAGCAGTATACTGGATAGATACTATCCCTTAGTGGGTTGAACCCCCAACCCCTAACTCTCTCACGTTATATATATATATATATATATATATATATATATATATATATATATATATATATATGCAGATGTATATATATATATATATATATATATATAGACAGAGATGTATATGTATACATATAGATGTATATGTACACGCATATGTATATATATATATATATATATATATATATATATATATATATATATATATATATATATATATATATATATATACACACATATATATATAGATCTAGATCTATATGCATACATGTATATGTATACATATGTACGCATATATACACATATATACATGCATACAGATATGTATACATATATACACCCATACACACGCACATACACGTTCACAGAAAAACACACATTAGTCATTTGTTTTCTTTTCCAAAACTACGTCAAAAGTACTGAATTTTTTTTAATGAAATTTTGGAAATTATATTCTATACATAACGGCCATAACCCCCCATGAAAATTCATACATTTTTGATGTTGATGAAATTTTAACCATACATATTACACACAAATAAAGTAATATTTCTAAAATTTCTTCTTCTTAGAAGTTACAAAAACCACTTCATGGGGACTTCACACCGACAATTTACTCATTTTTCCTAAGCAAAGACGAATACAGTTGTACCATTGGAAGCTATAGGGTCACCCGAACATAACAGATGAGCATTATTTGTAATTCAACGGTACAGCAGTGTAAGACTATCCTTTCAGATATACTTACATTGTGATTTCTGCAATGTGGTGCATAAATTGTCAAGTAAATGAGACACATCTTTGCCTCCACTGATCCACTTGCAAAGTGTTGAGTAAAATTATTTCGTTGCAGACCTCCTTTGAGTCTTTTTATTATCACTGCGACATACATAGTCCCCAGTTGATAACATTGATTTCAAGGCCTTCCCAGGTGACTGACTGGTTGTTCTAAGACATTTATTGAATGTAAATTTTTTCTGCCCAATTACCTATCGATATAGTGGGTCATTTGCAAACTCCAGAGGCGACACTTTCATTTCCCTTTACTCCAAACGTCACACGTTGTTATTTCAATTGGGTCATGCCCTTCCAATTGCTATACATCCGTAATGCATCTTACAGTTGTGCCTGTCGACTGTATGGTGAGGAATCTTACATTGGGGAGTAGTAACGACTAGGCTAGGGTAGCTAACTGATTATCGTGATCATTCGTATTTTGGTTTCCTGTAGCTTTGCTCTCTTTTGCAAACCCAGTGAACACATGTATTTCCTATTTCAAAGAAATTCAAACAATACATATTACACACAATTTAAAAACATTCCCAAGAATTCAACTTCTCTGGTTGACATTAACACACCCACCCCCAATAGGGGCCTTAACTCCCACATTTTTCAGCTCCATGAGCTCCATTTCTCAGGAGCAAAATCCTTTTAGGGTCCATGTAGTGTCTTAGGCCAAAAAGATTTTTAACTTCTTGAAACAGGTAAAAGAATTGCAGAATGAAAGAATATATGTACTGCTTCTTCTCTATGACTTACTCCCTTTTTTGAAGTCACAAAATTTATAAGAGCAATGGTGGGGATGTCTATTAGCCGCCTGATCTGATCATAGTTAAATCTCTCTCAAAATACATTTTTGACATCGTACACAAAGGCAGTATACATTGAGTGTAGGTATATATATATATAGCCTGAGAAAAGGATAGGACAGTCACGGCTGGAACATCCTTAATCACAAGTATATTCAATCAAAACTAATCTGAAGTTTACTGATATACGAACAACTAGGGAGACTTTTACGTGTTCATTCAGTGCCCTAGAAATAACAGCCAAATATCCTTCAAACTCCACTCTACCCCATTAATTAAGTACACTTTGGACAACCTAGTTAAAACACTAAAAAATAAATGGGATGGCAAAGGAAGGGAAACTTTTTACACAAGATAGTTTGAAGAAGGCTGACCTAAGGCTAAGAAGTAAGAAGTGCATCAAGTTCCGAAAGGATCGCAGATTACTATATATATATATATATATATATATATATATATATATATATATATATATATATATATATAGAGAGAGAGAGAGAGAGAGAGAGAGAGAAGCTATAAGACATTTCCATTATGGTTAGATTATCCGCTAAGCCTGAAGCTGAACGGTTGGGAATAAGAAATCCGTTCCTCGAACAGAATGATGCAGTCACGTGGAATACTTGAGAAAGTATTACTGAATGGAATATTTAACTTGGAGACACCTCACAAGATGATTCTCTTCAGGCCAAGATATTTTTAGCCTCTGATCGATCAATCCATCTACCTGATCTCAGTAGGAAATTTTTGATATCTATGCTAACTTAGCTATTCCTTCCACATTGATCACTACATTTTCCATCTAAACTAGTTCCCAATCTATCCTGTTGCAACAGTAGTGTGATAAAAGCAGTAACAGTTAGGAATACCTGCGAAACAAAAAAAAGAAGCATAGAACATAACTACTAAAACATAAATAGAATGGAAAAAAATGGCAATATGGCAAAAGTAAAATCTAAATAGCACACACACACACACACACACACACACACACACACACACACACACACACACACACACACACACACACACACACACACAAATACACATACACATATATTTTCATACATACATCGCTTGTAAGCGCACTTAGATAACTGTCCAGTTGCATCAAAACGGTGCAAAACGGATTGGTAAGATCGGCTGTAATGGATAGCTAATGCTGCATACTATGATTAATATACCACGCTATTAGCAAATGTAAGAGTGCCTGTATTTTCTGACTTATGGATTCTTAGACGACTACACACACACACACACACACACACACACACACACACACACACACACACACACACATACACACAAACACACACACACACACACACACAAACAAGGCTAAATTTGACGATTTTTTTGTTTCTCTTTTTCAAGAGTAGCTTAGAATCTATCAGTGTACACTCAACGGCCTTAGAGTGCTTAAAGATGAAATACGAAATTTTTAGCTGACCGGGAGAACTGAATATTGAAAAAGAGTCACCTGCTTCATACTGGTTCGCACCGGATATCAAAATGCCGATATTATGACTGCTTACTGCTCTATGAAAACTATAAAGTCTGTAAGACGAAGCCTGGTAGCTGGGAAGGACACAGTAGGGCTTCTGATTCCTTCCACACCAGAATTCATTTCTGCATATTCAAACAATCCATTAGGGTAAATTCTGACGGCTATGTGAATCTAGCTGGATGCATTTGCTGCTGAAAGGCCATACGTGTAGCAGCAGTAAGACTCGGTTCCTTAACCCCGAAAAGAGATAGAAGTGGTTATTGGGGAATTTTTACGACCCCAGCAGCCCCAACCTCTGGCCTCCTAATTACCCTGATTGTAATTCCATGTAGTACTATGTGTGAGGCGTGGTTCAGAAAGACACCATCCGCTCTCTCAGCAACATCAAGGCGAAACGGCTTACCAAGATGAAGAGGTGTTTGAGGAACGCCTACACCAAGTTCCTGGGCCGTCATGGGGCCTTGGTGGAGGATGAGAGCAGCTACTTTGAGCAACATAATCTTATTGATATTTTTGATTTTTTAAATATTTTTTATTTTTAGGTGAGATATTGTGTTTTTCCTTTTTGTGCAAACTGTAAGATTTAGTCCGATCCCCTTGCACACACACACACACACACACACACACACACACACACACACACACACACACATGCGCAAACACATACATAGCTAGATACACTAAAAAAAACATTACAGTTCAAACCCACACACTGAAAAGAAGGAAAACCTTAATTCCTTCATAGAATTCTTAACAAGACATATATCACAACATACACAGCCATTAACACACAGGTGGTCAGATTCCAAACATATTGAAAGGAATTCAACACAATACACACACACACACACACACACACCCACACACACATACACACACACACACACACACACACACACACATACACACACACACACACACACACACACACACACACACACACACACACACACACACACACACACACAGTTACACACAGCTGGACATAAAACCCATTCAATAAATGTTTTTAAGCGACTCTCTCGACAGGAACCCACAGCTTTTTTGACAATAAACAACTCCATCCCCTCTCTTCCTCTCTAACACCTTGAAGTCTATACCAAATTATTTACAAACGCACAATATTTAAAGAAGATTTTGCGGAAAAACTCCAGACATATTCTAACCACCAAACAGAAGATTAATACAAACTGTTTTTACTTCAAATTCCAAATTGTTATTAATATTTGATGAGACGAATTTCATCACCGAAACCAGTAATATTTTATATTTTCTATGTATATATATATATAAAAATTCAATCATTTTATTAATTTCTTTCTAAATTAAAATATCTTAAATTTACTTCTGTGCTGTTTCCACCTCCATCTTTTATACATAAAAAATTTGATTTGCATAGATCTCTAATCTTTTTTCAGCCATATATATATAATAATCCATGGATGGAATTTATAAATATTTTAATGCATTTACGTGCGTTTCCACAAATCTCATGCTTCTTACGATCATAGTCAGTATTCCTAGAATGATTACAATATTGTCCCTAGTATCCATAGACATCAAGTGGATCATATTCATGTGTTCAGTTCCTCAGGTGATATGGCATTAAGGTTGGAAGTATAACTGAAGGTCGTTCATCAATTTTCACCAATGAAATATTTGTTTGGAATATGTGAGCAGTTCGGTGTGTATTTGGTGGGGAGTAGAAGGTTATGGAAAGAGAAGACGGAAAGGTAATTATAAAGGAGACGGTGGAGTGTGTGATGATGCTAGACTTGTTTTGATATTTGTGGATGCAAGTGTCGGGATGGGTGATATAGTTCATTGGTTCGACTTTGGTCATAGCAGACACCACCTCAATGAATTCAAATGTAATAAGGTCAGGAAGTACAGTTATTCATCCTGTTGTTGAAGTTCATTGTCTAAGTTGACAAATGATTTTCTCTTAAAATGTCCTTTAATTACTTTTGGTGGTATAATGGTATAGCATATAACATGAAAATAATGGTTATTTTGTTTAATTGGGTTTATTATGTCCTTTTCTTGTTCCATTATATGCTAATGACGGTTAGAGTTCTTTCTGTGTCAAAATGTTCTTTTCGAATTTTAGGAATGATGCCTTGCTTTTATGCTTATCTGATATAATTACTTCCGAATGTCTATTAATTGTTTTCTTTGGACATAATAAAATATGAGCTTTTATATCCATACTCAAAAATGTTTCCTGTAAACGAGCGTAAAGGATGTATCAGACTTGTACAATCCATACGAAAATATAACTAGTTTAAGCGAAAGCTCCAGGATTAAAAGAATAAATTTGGATGTATCAATGAAGGGTTTTCCTATACCGAACAGAAGGGAATGTTTGAAGCAGATGATGGAATCCATAAGTGCATTCATTAACAGACTGAGATGGAGACAGTATTTCTTTGACAGGAAAAATGAAAGCATTAGTAACAATACAGAATTCCGGGGAAATCTGAAGAAAAATTTCAAATCCCTCAACAACCCACCACCAAACAGGGCTTTGGCGCCATTCGAAGAAGAACTATATAATACAATTAGAAATACCAAATTCAGGAAATCCTTCATTATATCGACACGGCTCGGTAAAACCCCATGAAACTGCTATTGCTAGTTAGTATCATTAGGCTGTAGCCGACATAATGGAATAGGAAGTTTTATATTCACACTCAAAAACGTTTTCTGTAAACGAACTTAAATTCCGAAGAGAGGCAACTCTGGGCACACTTAATTAAAGCCGTACCTTTCTTGGATTAAGCGGTCTAATGGCGCAACTCAGTCAATGCTCTTAGGTACTTCCCGTTGATAACGGCTGAAGAGCTAGAAACGCGTCTGGGAATCCGACAGGGTCAGCACTGGATATGTATTATATTTTCACATCATTTTACGATAAGAGAGAATTATTTTCTCCGCGGTAACAGCAGAGAGTTTGCCTTTAGAAGCTGAAATATGCCACAAACATATCTTAACTAACCCGAAGTTCGTTTGTGTCTAAACACTGCTTGAAGCTGATACTGCTCTGTACGTCTGTGCGTACTTACAAAAGCACATATTGTACTCACACACATATACACACACACGTCTGGGGGAGCATTATATTTTATATAAGAACATGACATACACAAATATAAATCTAAATGCATCTATCTATCTATCTATCTATCTATCTATCTCTCTCCCCCCCTCTCCCCCCTCTCTCCCTCCGCTCTCTCTCCTCTCTCTCTCTCCCCCTCTCTCTCCTCTCTCTCTCCCCCCTCTCTCTCCTCTCTCTCTCTCTCTCTCTCTCTCTCTACACACACACAAACACACATTCGCACGCATGCACATACACGCGCGCACACATATATCTATACGTATATCTACACGCATATATTTGTATAAATATATACATACTCACACACATACAGAAACATACTCACATATGCACATACACACAAATACACGCATCATACACATATATGTTCGCTGACACAAACATATCTATAAACATCTTTATGTATGAATTAGTGAATCCATATAAATAAGTCGTAGTCTTAAATCTTCATGAAAACTTTTTTAAAAAATGGCTCTCTGACCTAATAAATAGTAGCGAATCTTTTATTTTAGCAATCATTTTGGGAATTTGTAATTGCCAGAATGACATGATTAACAGCTGTTTTTAAGAAACAATTAAAATGTCATTGAATTTAGACCATGTTGAAAGTTTTAACGAACGTTTTTGGAGAAAATCTTGTTATGATAGAGTTGTGAACATAAAATCTGCTAACTTGCAAATTTTTCAATTTTAGAAAGGAAATGAAAAAATCGAGTAAAAAATATGCTGGTTAAATAATCCTTTTTACTAAAGGCACAAAACTTGAAATTTTGTGGGAGGGGACAAGCCGATCACATCAACCTCAGTGTCTCACTGGTACTTAATTTATCGACCCCGAAAAGATGAAAGGCAAAGTAGACTCCCAGCAGAATTTGAACTCAGAACATGAAGACGGACGAAATGCCGCTAAACGTTTCACACGGCGTGCTAACGATTCTGCCAGCTCACCGCCTTATGCTGGTCAAATAATGAGGTTGACAAATTAACGTTAGGAGATTGACAGACATTTCATAAAAGCAAGTAAGGTTTCAAGAAAGAGGAAAGATGGGGAAATGTATTGAATAGAGAACGATTGTACTGGTCAATATTTCACAAATTAATAAAGCCGGGAAAATGCTTGGCGGCACGTCGTCCGTTTTTACGTTCTGTGTTCCCATTCCATCGTGGTCGACTTAACGTTTCATTCTCCCGGGATCGATAAAACAAATACCAGTTGAGCACTGGAGTCGATGTAATGAACTTGACTCCCTCCTTCAAAATTGCTGGCCTTGTGTCAAGAATTGAAGCCAGCATTCCGTAGATTAATATGACGGTGAGTTGATAGAATTGTTAGCACGCCAGGAAAAAGTTTTAGCGGCATTTCGTCCTTCTTTAAGTTCTGATTTCAAATTCCACAGAGGTCGACTTTGCCTTTCAGCTGGGGTCTATGTAACTGACTTACCCTTTCCCCGAACTTGTTGGCCTTGTGCCAAAAGTTGAAACCAATATTCATTGATCCGTGAAATATACGTTTGTTAACAAGATTTGGAGTACGTTGTTGATGATGATGATGTTGATACTGGTGGTATAGGGAGGAAAAGAAGTATTGCTTATAAGAATCAGGATGTAGAGATGTTAACATTGCTGTTGTTTAGATCTATGTCAGTATGGAGCATGCAGATCTGTTATGAACGACAATCCGTCTATGATGAACTAGTGTTTTACATTACGCAATGTATCCTTTCATAATTTAAGAGAGCAGAATGTTAGTTAAGGGAGATTTCTTGCAGGTTCTTGTTACTGTTCAGTACCTGTGTTCAGCCCGATGATGAGTATTCAGGTGTTCGATCAACTCAATTGTCTCGTAATTGAATTAACGTAATTGAATTGTTGGTTGAACATTTTAAGGACACCTGTACTCTTAGCAATTTTCAGTGACACCATATCTAACAATACTGCACCTTTAAATTACATGTAAAATCCATCAGACTAGTTTCTGTAAACTTTCAGTCTACCTAGTTTACCAATAAGGTTTGTGTTGACCCAAGAATATGGTAAAAAGACCAGTTAGATATACAATACTGTTAAAGATCAGGAATATTCTGATGTTTTTTTTTTTTTTGCTTTTGTCTGGCAGAAGGAGTTGCAGTCATAACCTTCATAGGCTCTGCAAGACCAGTGAAATCGCAGATTAGAACTGTTAGTTCCTTTCTGTTCATTTATCACCTTGTTAAATCACCAAAATGAATTGCTTTTTTCTCACAAGCTACTAAAGGGAAATTTTAGGTGAATTCTAAATTAGTTAAATGTAAAATCTAATGCTGGATTACGTTTTAAGATCAATATTTCAGGACTACAAATTTTATAATGAAGACGAAATATACTTCGTCTATAGTAGTAATCGTACGTCAGGTAACCTATAAGCTAAACATACTCAACTTATTACATCTTTCTAAGCACTTAATTAGTTATATCTTTCTCATTATGAGTTACCATTGTAATCATCATCGTTACAAATAAGGACAATAATCATCAAGTCAAAAAGGAACCTTCTTTCTCAGTCACTTGTTTTGCTAGAAATAACAGTAGCCGAATCTCACTTAAATAAAACCTATATATTTAACAAAAAAGGAACGCACTGGAAAATGTAGTCAAGGACATACAAAAAGATGAGGTGTTAAACAAATGCAGAAATCTGCCCAGTGAAATTCACTTTCTTCTCTGCACAGTTTTCTACTCAATTGCTTTGGCGCTTGCATTTCATGATTTGTCTACATTTTACGGTTGAGTGATCTCAGTCAATTTTCGTTGAAATCCCACGCATAGCTCTAACAATAAAATTATGATGTTTTGGTATGTGAAATAAAGACCCCAATTACATGATGAACAGAAGCAAGAATAAAAAACAAAACAAAGCATAAGCATCGGAAATAATGTAATTTCATGAAAACGACGGGAGTAATGTGAAGGACGAAGGGAAATTGTAAAATAGGAAACAAAAAGAAACAAAGCACAAAGTATATTGATTGGCCGGCTGTAACTGGCACAAAATGATATTGAAAGCGTGCTTTGAAACTTAGAAATATCCCAGTATATTACCGATTAAGAATGTAGTGATATCACAAACTTTCTTGAGATGAAGGCGTTAAGTTTTACAAACAGTGAGAAGACGACGCTTTGACAATGTGCAAAAAATATGTAAAAAAAAACAATACAGGTCTATTTGTGCATGTTTTAACAAGATAATTGAACCCGATTAGTTATTGTTGTTGCTGTTGTTGTTGTTGTTGTTGTTATTGTTGTTGTTGTTGTTGTTGTTCTTCTTCTTCTTCTTCTTCTTCTTGTTCTTCTTCTTCTTGTTCTTCTTCTTCTTCTTCTTCTTCTTCTTCTTCTTCTTCTTCTTCTTCTTCTTCTTCTTCTTCTTCTTCTTCTTCTTCTTCTCGATATTATCATATTGAAAACCCTTATTAAAAGACGGGTAGTATCAGTAACTGCACAGCCATCAGAAACCACTATAACCACTACTGTTTACCCCTCCCCCATTGTCGCTGCTCTTACTTTTGCCTCTGCTCTTAATTTCGCCATCGCGCCTACTTCTGCCGCTGCCGGCTCGGACTCTGCATAATGGGTCATGGGCACAGCCTTCTCCCCTGACGGAACATTAGATAAGGCTGCGTTAAAAAAAAGCTCTTCTCCGCTCCTTTTACCCTGAAACTCAATGATCATCATCGCTAAAAAATGCGCATGAGAAGAAATATCAATTGGCTAAGATCGCAAGTCTGCAAAAAAAGTTTATATAATTCAGTAGACCCAACAAACAAGAAAAATAAAGGGGGGAATTAGAAAAGAATTTCCTGTTTCTTAGAGTTGTAAAATATCGAGTATAAAAATTTGGTGGGGATTAACTGACGAGTGAAGTGCACTAGGAAATTATCGACGACCGTTTGTTTCTAAAGGCTGAACTACCGACATTATATTATTTGCAGTAAGCATGAACCTGTAAATATTCAGTGACATTACTTAAAGGTTCCCTTTGCTTGATTACATTTTCAAATTGGAGCCCGTAAAAGACAGGATTGTGACTGGCAGTTCTGAAGTTGTCAACCACTTTTCTCAGTCCTCACTCCAATAGACTTCAGCGAGAGCAAGCTGATCTGTTGTAGCAAATATGCGTTTGAGAGAGGGGTGGGGTCAACTGTTTCGGATTATCAAACATTTCTGGCGTCAAACCATGGGAAATGTATATGTTACCGGCAAAAGGCTCCTTAGAGGTATATTCCCTCAGCCCTGTTGTTGGTATAATCCGTGCCGTTATTTCCTTGCGTATATATTTTTTGTTCATGACAAGCGCATGGGATGTACTGCCCGGATGAGATTGAGCAGGATCAAAACATGACCATTGCTTTCAATAGTTGACTTTTAAAGGCCAGATCTACTCCGAACTGCATTATATTTATTTTCTCCAAATTTCGATTTGGATTGATTGGAGTTGTCTATCTTGCTTATTAGTATTTATAGATTTTTAAAACAACTTAATCAGCATTTTTTGTCTTCCATTTACAAGGGTAATTTCATCTAATTCAACTCACTATATTACATATATGAGACTAACGTACATATAGAGTTCTTTCACATCCTTATATTCTAATCGACTCAAGTTTATACTTAACCATTCTGTTCTGAAGTAACTTAATAAATTTTTGCAGTTTCTTCTGTAATACAGTACACATCCCACGGTCAAGAAATAATTCTTGAATTCTAATACGAGACTAAAAGTTGGAACTTATTTAGAGCTGTGAAGTCTTCAATAGATGGTGTGCAGTATTTTTCATTTTATTGTATTTTCCAACTTTTAGAATGCATATTATCAATTTCGTGCAAAGATCTTGTTGAAAGGTGCACTAATTTTTAGTTTCTCTCGGTGTTTCTCTTAGAAATTCTATGCTACTTTATTCATTAGAAAATATATTTATTTTTATTGTATAATATTCACATTTCTCATCCTTTAGTTAATATTTTTTTGTCCATAATATACACGGAAACAGAATAGTGTTTACAAAACCTTATATAGATATTTTGTTACCTAAGTCCAACTTAAAATTTTGCGTATGCGTATGATGCCGACTTCTCTTAAATAAGAACCTCACTGCAAGTATTACAACACTGATGACTGTACTTTAACTAGATATAATAATGTAGTAACTGTCAACATCGGAATCAAATGACATTCAGAAATGAACTCAAAAACTATACTTGCTGAACTAATTAAAATCACTGGGGCATAGGTGACGTGATCAAGCATACCATTTGTAATTAGAGTGCTACTAGTCTGATACAGATGTTGGCAGATTTTCAATAAGTTCAATAAAGGGAAGTTCGGGAAATTGAAAATATAAAGTTGGCAATAAATTTGTTAAAGATAACGATTTCTACCAAGAAACGTTCTAACATAATATACTGAAATATTTTTCAAGCTAACGTTCTAACATAATATACTGAAATATTTTTCAAGCTATTAAGAAATAGACAAATTATACTGAGTAAAACAGAAACAGAGACAGGAACACAGAAAGACCCATACATATAAATAGTGTCTTCTAGGGGGTTATAGAAACATATAGGGTACATACACAAATTATATAAAAACTAGGGTAAAGAAATGACATGACACACACAATATATATATATAAATATATATATCTTCTCATACAGGTAAATCGTTACATAATTTACTTTAAACATAAATTTAACTCCTGTAAATACGAGGATCTGTATGTATCGAAACATTTGTAGTGATTAAAAAGCTGCCTAACCTTTCTTACTCTTCCTTTTCACTCTTAGTTTTTACTTTATAATTTGTGTTCGTGGGAAGAGCCATTTTAACGATTCGTCCTGACCTAACTCTTCGAAACGCTGGTGTTTTAATGGTGGCAGCTGATGAAGGATATGTTCTCTATGTGGCCTGCTTGTTTTTTGTACCTTGTTTATCATTTTGTCCATGTTCTTTTGCAACGTCATGTACCCAGATATGTATCTATATGTACATGTAGATGAAGGTATGTACATACATGTACATATATATGCTTATACTCATATATTGTTTATATATATATATATATATATATATATATATATATATATATATATATATATATATAGGGGTCTAATGCTCTTCGCTCAGACTTTTTGGGGGTAACCAGATTGAACCATCTCAAATGTAGCTGCCCGAAATGGCCGTGACTTCTGAAACTTGACTGAGGAAAGAAAGCCACGAATGACCCGTCTTTTTTTGCCTGTCTCTCTAATTGTTGTTTCTCTTGTCGCCTTTGTATGGTCTAAATGTCTGAAGATTTTAATGCCCTCTATTGCGCTTTTGTTCCACTTTTACACACACACACACACACACACACACACACACACACACACACACACACACACACACACACACACACAAACACACACACACATATATATTCTATGCTGCATCAGCATGGAATTTTTGTGTGTTTTTAAATGACTTATAAATACCTTCCACCCTCCAATTGTTTTTGTTTCAGCACACGATCTCAGATCAGGTTACTTGCAATGCAAGTACATCTGTGTAATATATTGTACTTAATTTTCGTATATATATATTTAATAATCCTTGACATTTCTTGAAGATTGACTCGTACTAAACCATAATCAGGACCATAATCATAATCATTTACAGGTTTGTGTCATTCTTGGAAAGGATATGCAGACTTTTCCTTCATTAAAAGGCTACCAAATCCTGCCAAAACGAGAAAAAGAAAATAGAAAGATAATTGTAGTCCGAAGAATTGCTAGGATAATGTGAACTGTGACGCATGCACAAGCATTGCCTAGAATGCTGGGTGATCTCTGAATAAAAATCTTGATGACTTACAGCCTTGCTTCAGGTATTATATATTCAATAGGTCAATGACTTTTTCAGTAATATATAGCATTAAAGAAAACATAACGATGCAGCTAATAAATATATAATTAAACAAATAAGTAAAAATTAATCCTTTAAAATGCAAGTTATCTAACCTATGAAATGGATCTGCGAAATGTCAAAGTAGACACGAGAGAAAAATAAATGTTAAAATATATAAAAGTAAACGGAAAAAAAATATATACGCATATACTCACACAAACACTCATACACTCAAACACACACACTATGCACGCACGCAAACACACACATTCACACACGCACTCATAGAAACTTTGTGTATGTGTGTGTAAGTATGTGTGTGTGCATATGTGAGCAAAATATATTATTATATACGAGATTTATGTCACGATAGTGATCGATATCCTGATACTATTAATTAAAAATGCATATGCATATTAATATATGTAAAATCGTGAAACAAACACAAAATTCCAAACTTTGAGATATCGAAGTTTCATGTGTAACATTCACAATCATCAGTGAGGAAGAATTCTATAATAATGCATATCTAATATATAAATGTAACGTGTAAGGCAGTTTTGCTGGGAATAAATGTTAATGAATTAACATAAAAAAATACCTCCTTCGTCCCGACATTCGAAACTCCGAGTACTATAACGACAATTTTATTGTATTCCATGTTTTCATATTTCGTACTTCATGTTGTTTACGTTCCGTGGTGTCGTGTGCCCATATATGCATGTTTATATATGTATATATATATGATAGATCGCTGACCACAACATTCAAATTTTTTTTCTCCGTGTTTTTCTCTTTGTTTTCTCCTTATTCTTTCTGTTGAAGAGCGTAGCTCGAAACGTTAAAGACTTTCTCTATTCCCGAGCGTTAAACTAATACATCCTTTTGTTGTTTACACCACCTGTCCTCGACTGTTGTTGTTTTTTTCGTAAATTCTCCCATATATATATGTATATATATATATATATATATATATATATAATACAAATAATATGTGAGTATATGCATATATACGTACATGTAAGTATATACTTACATCTACATGTATATAGAGATGCATATCTGGGTACAGGACGTCACAAAAAAAACGTGGACAAAAGGAAAAACAACATAAACAGAGCAAAGAAAACAAACAGGCCACATAGAGAATATTTCCTTCATCAGCTGCCCCTATTCTAAACTAAGCGTTTCATATATATATATGAAACGCTTAGTGTCGGGGACGTAAACACACCAGCATCGGTTGTCAAGCGAAGTTGGGGGGACAAACACAGACACACAAACATATACACGCACATACATACATACATACATACATACACACACACACACACACACACACACACATATATATATATATATATATATATATATATATATATATATATATATATATATATATATATACATACGACGGGCTTCTTTCAGTTTCAGTCTACAAAATCCACTCACAAGGCTTAAACCAGGCCGAGACTATAGTAGAAGACAGTTGCCCAAGGTGCCACGCAGTGGGACTGAACCCGGAAACCCGGAACTATGTGGTTGGTAAGCAAGCTACTTACCACAATGCTACTCCTATCAATAATAATAACAACAGCAAGAAGAAGAAGAAGAAGAAGAAGAAGAAGAAGAAGAAGAAGAAGAAGAAGAAGAAGAACAACAACAACAACAATAATAATAATAATAATAATAATAATAATAATAATAAAAATAATAATAATAATAATAAAGATTATTATGAATTAGCATTAACGTTTAGGAAAACACGCGAAAGACAAAAGTACACTTTTCATCCGATCCTTCAGGCCACAAAATTGCTACATGGTGGTTTGAAGAACTCGATGAATGCTCTGAATAAGGAAACTGTCAGCAATCGCCAGCATTAGTTTCAGCCGTCCAAGGAAAATTGATAAATTATTCACGTTATTGTGTACTTTTTTCCTTAGTTTATCTCCAATGTATATGTATATATTTGTGTGTACGTGCGTTTATCAGTGGGTGTATTATGCCCCAAATAGTCTGTAGCACGAGCTGTGACGAGGCAAAATACTACATTGATCTAGTTATGAGGAAATTCCTTTCTTTTCAACCAAACAATTTTACTGCCCTCTTTTAGTTGTAACACTTGGAAAAATCGCAAAATGTGACTGCTCGGTTTGTTTCATTAGAAGTATTACTACAGTTCATTAGACATCTGATGATACAGACCATGATTAGACTTGTGCGCGTATTTTCCGCAGTGAATTCACGAGTACTTTGGCGTGCACGGAAATTTTTTCTGCCTTCATTAATTTACATAGCTCTCAAAATAGGTTTTGCTTGTTTTAGCAGTTTCGACCAAGAATCCCCCGGAAAATGTCCTTGTTTAAACCAGTATTTAGTTGAAGGTAATTTTCTCTCGCATTTTCCCTTATAAAATATAAAAATGCACTCATATATTCACGCGTATATACCTACGTACACACATACATACTCGGGCATGCGCATTAATTCAACAAAAAATATTTCAAACTTCTTCGGGAAAAAAAAAAACAATTGAAAGGTGTAACAATCAAGCATTGCAACAATGGGCATGATGATAAAGTGTAACTCCCACGGTATCTCTCAATATTTATCAGTTAATGTCTACAATAAACTATAAGGTACTGATTATTTGGCCAACTTAGAAAACAATTTCTCATTAAGTTTTCATACATCTGTAGAAATATGTATAACTAGCTGCGTGCGGACTTTTAAGCTAGCTCCTGCGCCCCAAACTAAAGAGATTAATAATAATAAACCATTTATTGGTACCCTACCAATATTACCTTATCAATATGGCATTACTTTATAGGTAGTTTAAATGAAAAGCTTGTAACTTACAAATTTCTGGATTTTTAAAGTTGAGTTTTCAACTGTTAGCTTATAATAAATCCTCATCCAGATATGTTCCTAATGCTAGATGATCAAGAACCAAATGAAGAGCAGATTTTCCATTCCAGGATCATCCTGATTCCAAAAAGTATAATATGTATCTGTAGAGCAAATATAGACTGAGATACAGGGGTCCATGACGGACAGACGGACGCACAAACATAATTTTGCGTTTATTATTATAGATAAAGCGCTCCGGATTCAACTAAATGGAAAACCATTTTTTTCAGATATCACATTGTTAAAATTGGAAGGTTAGAAATGCATTCAATCAATTCTGCATCACATGCCCCTTTTCCTCTCACCTGTTATATAGAGTACGCCTTTGGGCATCGCTTTTACCACTTCACCCAGTCCTTCCTCAGCACTATTTTAACTTTCTGGAGTCAACTCATTGCTCATGCTTTTTCCTGCAAACATTAACTTGAAGCTCTTCTAGAGGGATGTCAACTCACTCGATTTCGCAGATTCTAGTAGACCTCTGAAAGCTAAGAGCGTTCCCGCTCCTGCAGACATAAACAAAGTGTACTCTGTAGCAACATTCCTTAATAACACTTCTCTCGCACTTAGCATTGACGCATATATACAAACTCATCGTACTCATATATACATCTCGTATATACACAGATTTGCACACTTACACATATAACCACACAAACACATGCGTACCCTCGCCACACATATATGCATATATATATATTTATGTGTGTGTGTGTGTGTGTGTGTGTGTGTGTGTGTGTGTGTGTGTGTGTGTGTGTGTGTGTGTGTTTGTGTGTGTATTTGAAGACATACATTCAAACATGCACAATTCACTAAAACCTAATTAACTGTACCACCATTCCTAATGTATTTATGTTGCCCTTGTTTTTTTCCTAAATATAAATGATGTGATGATGGCATATCCCTCACTACTGAATGCTGGCTACAACTTTGATATCAGCTATTCTGGAAATGTATGCTAGAAGAATTATTTACTTTATTTTCACTCTTCTCTCCCTTCAATATTCTTACATGGTAAGTTATACGCAATAATGTTGAAGAAACAATATAAAATTAGTAAAATTTTCAACAGATATTCAACTAAAATTCTAGATAAATAGATGATTTTATATCCGCTCAATGCCTTTATCTCTAATTTCTAAATCGATAAAATACAGGCTTTTCGGAGACGTTTTACCCGGCGGGGGTAATTCTGATTGCATCCGAGTAAAGGTAAAGTTTTTCCTCTTGAAACTGGCATTTCATCCAGTAGAAGCTGAATATTCAATATAAACATTCTCTCATGTGCAGCCTTTCCATCAATGTCAAATAGAAAAAAATGTGAATATTAGAGATGAGTTAAATTCCATGTTTTATTCTTGTGTATTTTTGATAAATACTCTCTTGAAATTAATGTCCTACATACTTAATTATTAAGCACTAATATTCTCGATTGGATTATCATTTTCAAAAAGTAAAAGAAGGGTGAAGATTGGTAGGAGTACTTAACTTTAACTACATGCAACATGCATATACACTTTATACATATATACAAATATGAACGTGCATATAAAATAATTGTGTGTATACATACATACATACACACATACATACATATATATATATATATATATATATATATATATATCAACATACACTCACATACTATATAAATATATATTATTTATATATATGTAGATATATGTGTGTGTATATATGATATATATATACACATATACATACACACGTTTACATACACACATATATATAAACATATATATATATACATATATATATGCATACATATATATATATATGTGTACATACATATATATATATACACAATTATTCTATATGCACGTTCATATTTGTATGTATATAATGTGTATACGGATGTTATGTGTAGTTTATCTCAAGTACTTCTACCACACATGTAACAACACACAATATCATATATTGATATATCACGATATACTTACATATTCATTAGATAATATGTTACCCACATATAAAATATAGATCTTATGTTGTAAGGTATTTAAAAGTTAATGTACGTTTATACACACACACACATATATGTATCCGTATGTATATATTGAAACATATACATATATGTGCTTGTATGTGTGCTTGTGCATCTGTCTATCTTTCTACCTTTTTCTCCACAGATACGTAAGCGCACTCTCACACATATGCATTTGAGTGCATATACATACATATATATATGTATGTATATACATACATATATACATATATATGTATGTATGTATATATACATTTATATAATATATTAAAATGCACACATATTTATACATGCATATATATATATATATATATATATATATATATATAGCTTATCACACATATTTATCTGTGTGTGTATGTGTGTGTGAGTGAAAATGCGTGTGTATGTGTACGCATGTGTGTAAGTGAATATATGCGCACATGTATGCGTGTGAGAGTGTGTACGGATGTATACTCCGACCAACTCATTTGTTGTTATGTTTAAGGGCAGATCATTAATTAGAAAATATTATGAGCCGAGATGCGAGAAAATTAAATGCATGCATAAAAAATGTGAAATGTAAAAAAAAAAAATAAATAAATATATAAAAAATGATAAATATGGTGGAAAAGGAAAGTGGGAGAGAGAAAATAGAGAAGGAGCAACCAAAGAAAAGGCGCGAATGAAAGAGTGAAAGGAGGAGAGAAGAGGGAGAGAAGAAAAAGAGAAAGAAATATAGAACATGTGATATGAATGACTGAGAAACGGTTTGCAAATTCTCTCGCCGTATCTCCATAGATTGAATTGCTTATTTAGGTTAGAGAAGAAGGAAAATCGTATAAGTTAATTACAGCAAGAAAATCAATTCAGAATTCTTATTAATACGTTGTGGGGAAAAAATAGTCTTAATTTGAGTCCATTTATGGCAATGCCAAGCTTGTCTCTCTTCACTAGATTAGAATGTTTGTTGTTTGCTTAGAACAAGTATTCATTATATACACATATATCTATCTATCTATCTATCTATCTATCTATCTATCTATCTATCTATCTATCTATCTATCTATCTATCTATATATATATATATATATATATATATATATATATATATATATATATGTATGTCTATATACCCCCGTACATATATATATCTACATACCTTGTGTGCATATGTATGTGTCTATCTGTGTACTAAAATAAATATACATTTACACACACACATACATACACGCAAGCATATATGCATATATGTATGTACGCGCGTATCTCTCTCATTGTCTGTCTCTCTCACTATATATATATATATGCGCATGTCTGTTTATGTATGTATATACCTCAAAATATTTATTTGAGTGGGGATGCAATCATATACTAAGATATAAGATTTATTAAAACCTCTCAAATTGAAAGCAGCAAGAACAAAACAGCGATGAAGAAAAAGACCAAGAAGACCTACTACTACTACTACTACTACTACTACTACTACTACTACTACTACTACTACTACTACTACTACTACTACTACTTATAATAATCCTCTCTTCATGGGCGCATATATACAATACAAAACTCGTTATTGAAAGGAGTGGGGGTGCTACAGAACTCGTAGTTGTGTGTGTATATATTTATATCTATAATGAAAAGGTATTACAAAATGTAAAAAAGTGTAATACAGGTTAAATGTGAAATGAAATATAAGCAAGCCATGGACAAGAAAGAGGGTACCACATAAATCTGACCACTGTCCGTTTGATCATCTCTTAAAAATTGGGTGTCACTTTTTTTACGCACTGCATTAAATGAAATAGGCAATGATTATCCGTTCAAATCACCATAAACATTCTGCAGGAGTGAGCGTGTTTTCGGGTAGGGCTTCCAGCATTTTGCTTATCTTCGTTTAGGATCACGTAATTTTTCTTTTAATCTTTTAATCTTTCTTTTCTTACTCTTCGTACTTCACACTGTTCCAATCTCCAAATCTGCGCTGCCACAAGGTAAGAGAATGATCTCATTCTCTCTGAGATTTTCTGTTCCAGTTTGTGGCCTGAAACAGGTTGCACGGATAATGAGGCATTCTGTTCAAGGATCTGCAACCAGCAAGCTTCCTAAACAGCAGTAACAGTTACCGCATATGCACTTTGAACACCTGTTGCCGTTGTAATTACAATTTCTGCTGTTTATAACTTCTTTTTGCTGCTTTTCATCGCTAGAAAGACTTCAAATGGGCCTTATTATTGAATGTGTATCAAGTGGTATTTCGCTCTGCATCTTCTCTCTGATCCTTCAATTTGATCATGTAGATTCGGCGGCCGTTGAGCTGTACAGAAATCCTACCCTATTACAAAGTGTCGTAGTGTTTCTCACCGCGCTCATCTCATGTCCGTTTCGCTGCAGAGTGATGAGAAACGAAAAGTCAACGTTTATATCAATATTTCCGGTTGTGGCCCTCATATTCCTGAAAGACACATAATCTGGCACTAATCTTGTGGGCAGACGACGTGTAACACACTACTTTTACTCGGCTTCTTACCTGATTTACAGACAAAAAAGCCAGTCACACACTTTTATAGACCCTTTCCTAGTTAAATAAACGCTCAATCTATCACATAGCGGCCAAAGCTTCTTCGATATAAAGCTCCCCCCATAGCTTGAAGAGCAGAGATATCTCAATTACATTTCCGTTCCTTCCTGAGTAAATTACCGGGGTATGGAAGCACTGAATTTTCTCACATAACTCCTCAATTCTTTCTCATACTCCTTGAACTGGTCCAACTAGAACTGCTCGTTTTTATTCACATCTCTTGCAAAAAATGGAATGCTTTTGCTGGTGATGGTGGAATTAACATTGCTGTTCGTTCTGTTATGTTCATTTAAATTGATCCTGCGGCAGTATTCTTTTATGAATATTCTATTCTACAACTGTGTTTAAGCTTGGAATTTTCAGTTTCTTTTATTCATTTATTTTTTAAAAGCAATTTTGTTTTTTTACTCTTGAAAATAATTTGAGGTACAATTTTTTCATCATTGAGTCTGCTGCTACTACTATCATTGTGGTAAACACATGCGAAGCCAATACGAATTACTAATAAATGCAAAAATAGCTGTTTTGTCTCTCTCTCTCTCTCTCTTTCTCTCTCTCTCTCTCTCTCTCTCTCTCTCTCTCTCTCTCTATCTATCTATCTATGCAGTTAAAAATCTCTAAGACAAACCAAAACAGGCGACACCAGGTCCTGTTTTGGCACTGTTACTCTATATATCGCTAGCGGAGAGATGAGTCGCTGCTGCCTCGAGTGACAAGACCAAGGAAGGTCGAAATCACGTGACCTGGTGGTCTCGGCGGTGGCGCTGGTGGAGATTTATCTCCCCGCTTTCGATATAAACAAGAGTGCAATTTGCACCAAAAGTCAG
This sequence comes from Octopus bimaculoides, assembly GCF_046866305.1. NCBI lineage: Eukaryota > Metazoa > Mollusca > Cephalopoda > Octopoda > Octopodidae > Octopus > Octopus bimaculoides. The sequence continues at coordinate 18,494,333 of NC_142943.1, forward strand.
TACGAGAGTTTCTTTCATGGTATCTATCGTAACACGGTTTATTCTAACAGATCACTCACTTTTACGTGGAGATAAGTATTACCCCTCGGTAATAATACTGGCTCTGTCGCTAAGATATATTTTTTTGAGAGATTTTCTGTTTCCCTCTGTACGGAGTAAACACCCAACCCGGTCTAGGATGTTTTCTGTAGAAAAATATCCACAAAAGCTTTCCCACTTATACTTGGTGAAAAGTTAAATCTAAAAACCAGCAATAACGTTAATAGTTGTCTCTTGAGGTCCCTCAGTGAGACTTGGAATCAACTTGTACAAATACAAAGCAAAAACCAAACATATAATAACAAAAACAACAACAACAACAACAACAACAACAACAACAACAACAACAATAATAATAATAATAATAATAATAATAATAATAATAATAATAATAATAATAACAGCTCTGATGCAGTACCAGGCAGTGGCTTCCATAACTTCTCCTCTTAACTGATTGGGAAAGTGTAACATGTACATTGATTTGTCTTTGTATAAAAGATGGGCTAAGGCAGATATTCTGCTCAATACCACAGATTTGCTTGTCAGGTGTTTGACCTTCACCTGGTGAGTATGTTCTTTAATGGTTGACGATATGTGCATGTCTGTTCACGAGCAGAAGTAGTGGGGGAGCATCATAGTCATGTGTTGAAAGGAATTCTTTGGGATTTGGACAATTCACCTTAGGAAACATTTCGACTTGGCCTTTCACCCTTTGACGTCGATTAGATAAGTACCAGTTACGTACAGGGGTCGATGTAATCGACTAGCCCAAAGTTTCAGATCTTGTGTCTATAGTAGAAAAGATTAGCAAGTGAGAGAACTGTGATATTTTACGCGGGTTACTTCCTTTTGTATTTCATAAAAATATTCGCTGTCGACTTAGTAACACCCGTTCTTAATAAAAACATTAACGCTTCACCAGTTTCATGTACGTCTATTTTCAAAACAATGGCTTTACCTTCCCGAACACATTCGCTACAATCAAGTAACATTGACAGAAGATTTATATATTGCTTTGCTTTGGTAGAATCTCTTTCTCTGCATATATATATATATATATATATATATATATATATATATATATATATATATATATATATATATATATATATATATATATATATGAAAGAAGGTTTGAAAATGCACTTATTGTTTAAAAATATTTATTTACTTAACCGGTTTCACTTTTTTAGAAAAAGATTATCAAAAGTCTTTGAGAATAATAAAAAATGTTAAAAAACAGTTTGAGTATTAAAATGCATATATACATTCTTTGATGATAAAATATATTTAAAGTATAAAGCTTTGTATGAACTTTGTAGTGTTACATACTGATTGTCACACATTCTCTGATATTAAGGTGAAATTGTTAAAAACAGTGTATGAAAATACACATATGGAAAAATACATATACCTATTCTTATACATATTCTTTGACAATCGAATAAAACTGAGGAGGAACTGACCTGGCCTTTTTCTCTTGTGTATATTGAGGGAATGTTTTACTGTCTTAAGAGACAGTATGACTGGCTAGCTGGGGTGGGAGGGAGGAAGAGTTAAAGAGGATTTTTTTATTTTTGGTTGGTCTGTGACAGTCTGTCATGGTTCACTGGTTTTTGGGACTGGTTTTGTGCACATCTCTATGTGTGTGTGTATATATGTGTGTTTGTGTCCGTGTGTGTGTGTGTGTGTGTGTGTGTGTGTGTGTGTGTGCCGTTTTTATTGGTCCCAGAGTTCATTGTGGAATGTGTATATGAGTGTGTGTTTGAGTGTTTTTTGTGTCGGTGGGGATGTTAGGTGTGTGTACGTGAGAGTGTGCGTATATCTCTTTGTCTGAGTGTGTATGTGTTGTTTTGATCGTCCTTGCGGTGTGTGTGTGTGTGTGTGTGTGTGTGTGTGTAAGCAAACGCATGTGTGTGATGGTTCATATGTATGTGTATGTCTATGTCTGTATGTGTGCGTGTGTGGCATGTGTATATGAGTATGTGTGTGTTTTTTATCTATGGTAGGATGGTGTGTGTATGTGTGTGCACGTTTGTGTGAGTGTGTATGTGTGTGATTAATATTTGTTAGGGTGTTGTGTGTGCGCATGTGTGTGTATGTGTATATGTGTTTGTTCGTGTGTGTGCGTGAGTGCGTTTGTGAGTGCGTGTGTATGTGTGTTTGTGTGTTTTTTGTGTCGGTGGGGATGTTAGGTGTGTGTACGTGAGAGTGTGTATATATCTATTTTTCTGAGTATGTATGTGTTGTTTTAATCGTCCTTGTGGTGTGTGTGTGTGAGAGAGAGCAACCGTATGTATGTGTGAGGGTGTGTACATATGTGTGCGTCTGTGTGTGTATGTATGTGTGCATCTGTGTGCATCTGTGTGTGTGCGTGGGAGTGTTTTGTGTGAATGTGGGAGTGTTTTGTGTGAATGTGGGAGTGTGTGTATACGTGAGTGTGTGTGTGTGTCTCTCTCTGTGTCTGAGTGAGTGTGTTGTTTTAAATACCCATTGTGGTGTGTGTGTGTGTGTAAGCAACCGTATGTGTGTGTGATGGTTCATATGTATGTGTATGTCTGTATGTGTACGTATGTCTATTTGTGTTGTGTGTTGGTGGGGGTATTATATGTGTGTACGTGAGTTTGTGTGTGTCTCTAAGTATGTTTGTGTTTGAGTTGTCATTGTGGTGCGTGTGTGTGTGAGGGAGAAACTGTATTTGTGCGCATGAGGGTGCATGTGTGTGTGAGCATGTATGTGTGTGTTGTATTTATTAGGTGTCCTTGTACGTTGGGTTTATCCAGGTGATGTGTATGTGTGTGCATGTGTGTTCCGTGTATGTTGGTACTGGGTATGCGTTTGTATGTGTGTGTATGTGGGTATGGTTTGTGTAGTTTCCTGGTGTATATGTGTACATGTGTGTGTGCGCTGTAATTGTGAGTGATTAGTTTTGTTTGTATTGTTAGTACAGTATATGTGTGTATACGTGTGCGTGTGTTTGTGTGAGTGCGTCTATGTGGCTTGTATTTGTCGGGGAGGTGTGTCATTGTGTGTGCATGCTTCTGTGCATGTGTGCTTGTGAGTGTTTGTTGTGATTGTTGGGATTGTATTGTATGTGTTTTTCTTTTGAGTGTGTGTGTGACATTTTTACTGGGGAACAGGCGTATGGTGTTTGTATGTGTGTGTACATATGTATGCAAATATGCGTGTGTGAATATGATTTGTGGTTGCCGGAGTGGTGTGTAGGTGTGTGCATGTACCTGTTTACATATGTGTGTATGGGTGTTGGTTGTGGTTGCTACAATTGTATTGTAAGTATATCTATGCATGTGTTTTTTCTTGAAATGTATGTGGGTTTGTGCTCTGGTGTGGAGATATTGTGATTGTGTGTGTGTGTATATATGTGTGTAAGTGTGTTCGTGTCGGAGGTTTGCATTGTATTGATGTGTGTGATTTTGCGTATCTGTGTGTCTTTGTTTTTGGGCGTGCACCTGGGGAGGGGGCTTATGTTAGAGTATGTTGAGCTGTGGTCTGTATTTTTGAATAAGATTATTTTCCCTATTTATTCGTGTTTGGTCAGTGGTGTTGTCTGAGCATTGGTATAATGGGAAAACTAGGAATTTGGGGGACTTGTTTTGTGCACAGAGATCTAAGTGCCCACTGAGTGGTATCTGTCTTGTGGTGGGATCCCTCAATTGTTGGCGGTGGACTGTCATCCTTTCTCTGAGAGTAAGGCTCGTTTGCCCTATGTATTCTTTGTGGCACCCTTCACACCTTATGGCATAAAGTAAATTTTTTGATGCGCAGGTGAAGTTATTTTTTATGACAAAAGTGTGTCCCGACTGGAATCTGTATGTTGTTCCTTCCATGAGGTGGATGCAAGTCCTGCAGTTGGAACGACCACATTTTTTGACAGTAGGTGGTGGGCAATTTTGCATTCGTGAGTAGGTTTTTTAGGGATTTGGGTTGTCTTTTGCTTTTTATTATTTTATGGGTTGCGAGTACTCTTTTTAGACGTGGGTCTTGATTCAGTAGTGGGATGTTTTTGTATATTATTGTGTAAGCTTCTGCATTTCTAGGATTGTGTGTTGAGAGATATGGGAGACTATTTAACGTGCCGTGTATGTGTTTCGGTTTTCGCAGGTCATGGGTAGCAATTGTCTTGGCCCGTTCTATTCCATTGTCAACTAATGATGCTGGGTAATGTCTTTCGATGAGAATTGCCTTTAGTTCTTCGAGTCTTTTATTTCGAGTTTTATAATTAGAGACAATTGTGCAAATTCTTCTCGCAAGGTTGAAGGGAATGTTTGTCTTTGTATGTTTTGGGTGATTGGAGGTGAACAGAAAGTATTGCTTGGAATCAGTCGGTTTGTAATGAATATCAGTCTCAATGCTGGTACCTATTTTTATAATGAGAATGTCAAGAAAAGGAAGTTGGTCTTGACTGTATTCCATTGTAAATTGGATATGGTTGTTGACACTGATAATTAGAGTCTTGAAGTCAAAGTGTTGGTCGAGTGTGTGGGACCATAGGATGAGGCAATCATCCAAGTAACGTTTCCAATTCTTTAACAGGTATTGGTGGAAAGACGGGCCGTATCTAGTTTTGGATTTGTCGTAGATCTGCAATTCTAAGTAGGCCATCACCAGGTTTGCATATGTAGGGGCAACTTTAGTCCCCATTGCAGTCCCTGATACCTGTCTGTAGGTGTTATCATTAAAATTCAAAAAATTGTTTTGAAGGATAAACTTAAGGCCCTCGATGATGAATTCTTTTTTTATTCTTTCTGGGATCTCATTGGGGTATTTTTCTAGCCAGAATTTAATGGCTTCCAGTCCATATTGATGTGGGATCGTAGTGTAAAGATTTATTACATCAAAGGAAACAATGAAAATGTCTTTATCGGCATGTTTGGGTAGATGATTTAGTAGGTCCAGGTCGTCTCTAACAATACTTGGTATGTGGTGAAGTATTGGCTTCAGGAGGATATCAATAAAGTTGCTTAATCTGTGTGTTTCACAGTTTGGGCCTGCCACAATTGGTCTTAGTTTGAGATCAGTGGGATGTGGTACAGTGATACAGGTGGAAGTGAACTTTTTGCAAGCTTCAGAAATAGTTTTGCTCTTGTGGATTTTTGGGAGTCCATAGAGGTTGCTTGTTTTGCAATTAAAGTTTGTTAGGTAGTCGCATTCCTTTGTTGTTAAGTTGTTTCGATGTTGGCAAATGAGTGTGTTTAATTTGGTCATTGTTCTTGTTTGTTGGTAGTTGACTACTCTTTCATAGTATGTAGTGTCTTGTAAGAGTTGAGATACAAAGTTTTTGTATTGTTCTGTATCCATAATGACGACAGTGCTACCCTTATCTGCTTCTTTGATTGTGATGTCATGATTGTTTCGTAACTCATGGATGATTTTCCATTCGTTTTTACTGGTGTTGGGTTTGGGTTTAGGTTGTGGAAGTTCATTATAAGGAAAGTTCGAAATGTACTCACAAAATTTGTCCAATGTTTTGTTTTTACCTTTTATGGGATTATAATGGCTCTTGTTACGAACCATTGATTCATCGTTATTGATTTCTTTGTCAAAAAATTCCTCTGTGAGGCGTAATTTTCTACAAAAGTGGGAGACATCATCCTGTATTTCACTCAAGTTGGGGTATTGTGGAGTTGGAGTGAATTTTAGTCCTTTTGAAAGGATTTTAATTTGTTGGTTCGACAGGTTTACAAAGAATATGTATAAGAATAGGTATATGTATTTTTCCATATGTGTATTTTCATACACTGTTTTTAACAATTTCACCTTAATATCAGAGAATGTGTGACAATCAGTATGTAACACTACAAAGTTCATACAAAGCTTTATACTTTAAATATATTTTATCATCAAAGAATATATATATGCATTTTAATACTCAAACTGTTTTTTAACATTTTTTATTATTCTCAAAGACTTTTGATAATCTTTTTCTGAAAAAGTGAAACCGGTTAAGTAAATAAATATTTTTAAAAAATAAGTGCATTTTCAAACCTTCTTTCATATATATTTCCACTCGTACGGTATTCTACAACTTTACTTTATTATATATATATATATATATATATATACATATTTGTACACTCGCACACACACACATATATATAATTATATATGTATATATGTTTGTGTACATTAGATGATCGACTGGAGCCTTTAGAGCTAGATATCTCCAATTTACTCTGAACGATCACAAACTCGACTTTTTAGAGAAACCTTCCATCAGACTGATACGTTCTTCCAAATCAGACTTACGTAGAGTTCGTAAAGTGATACTAGATAAAATTAACTCGTTCTTAAACACTATGTTTATTTGCGTCTATAGGATAACTCCGGTGAAGGAATTAACTAGTTTGTTAATCTAACAATAAAATTAAATTTATGAAGAGAGTGCAAAAAGAAGTTAAGTTTAAAATGGCAGGAGAAAGCATTCCGACAGTCAAGGAAGAACTCATTAAGTTCTTGGGGAATGTATACGCTGGAACATTGTCAAATAGGTGTCGCGGGATGCAAATTATGAAACAGGCCGAAGATAGACTAACAGCAATTGATGGCTCAAAGCTACCAGAGAAATATAAAATATGGCGTGTACAGTTCGGCTTGTATCCGTGTCTTTCGTGGCCACTTTTAATATACGAGGTAATACTGTCACGAGTTCAAATCATTGACCAAAAGTGTAATGTGTTTATTAAAAGGTAGCTAGGCCTGCCTCGGATATTTAACAGCTTAGCTGTTTATCCTAAAAGAGGTTTGTTGCAGCTGTCACTGGCGTCAAAAGTCGAAATTTATAAAGTAGAGAAGGTACGAATGGTGATGCTGCCGAGAGAGTCGAAGGATATAGAAATCAGGTGTAAGCCACCAGATGTAAAACAGCCCGGAAGTGGAAAGCAGAAGCATAGACTTATGACATCCTGTCTTCACCGAGATGTGGCAGGTGCAACGGAAATTTATCGGGAGGCACTTGGATTTGGTGCAGGTCAATTCAGACCGTTTGCAAGCATGATGCGGAGCGAACGCAGATCTGTTGTCAGAAACAGCATCAAAGCAAGGGAAACAGAGAGGAGAGCCTTATTAGATTCAAAGCTCTCAACAAGGACAGACGACGAAATAGGAGGAAAACGTTTTCTGAGAGAAAAATTGGAATGAAATATAGAAATATAGAAATAAAATATAGAAGTGGACTACATTACGTTTGAGTTTTCTCATTCGTTCATTCAATGGAACACTGAAACATATTCTTTCCAACTGTTCACTGGCATTGAATAGATATACAAAGAGACACAAACTGGTCCTTAAGGTCATATTCAATGCTATAAAGAACCCAATTGCTCTCATCAACAGTGGCAAAAGACCACAGAAAGAACCAATCAGAGATCTCGTTACCTTCGTGTGCGCAGGAGAGCAGATCTGTTTGAAGAAAAAGAAGAAGAAGAAGAAGAAGAAGAAGAAGAAGAAGAAGAAGAAGAAGAAGAAGAAGAAGAAGAAGAAGAAGAAGAAGAAGAAGAAGAAGAAGAAGAAGAAGAAGAAAAAACTTCCTGTGAACGATGAAAAAGTGGAACGGCTGCAGATTGACCACGGTGCCAAGGATTCTTTCCCATTCCAGTTACGAAGAAACCGGATATCATTATGTGGTCTGGAAGAAAGAAAGTGGTCAATCTAGTCGCGATAACGGTTCTTTCGTTGTTCGAAAAAAAGTTCGTTTTCTGTTTTCGTCTTTATGCTTTCGTTTCTCATTGTTTTTAACGTTTTTGTGATGTCCTGTACCCATATATGCTTGTATGTACATATATGTATGGATATATGCATGTATTTATATATTATTTACGTTATTATATGATCGAACGCCACGCACCCGTTTCCAAGTAAGTTTTCTCTCTCTCTCTCTCTCTCTCTCTCTCTCTCTATATATATATATATATATATATATATATATATATATATATATGTATGTGTGTGTCTATGTATGTGTGTGTCTATGCGTGTGTGTGTATGCATTTGTGTCTCTGTACGCATATTTATCTGTATGTGCTTGTGTGTGTGTGTGTGTGTGTGTGTGTGTGTGTGTGTGTGTGTGTGTGTGTGTGTGTGTGCGTGCGTGTTTGCCAACAGATAGCGGTTCCGCAAAAGATTTCCGATAAAATAAGTAGCAGATTGAAAAAAGAAAGCACTTGGGTGCGAGGTGGAGTGGTCTATTTCTTTGACTAAAATCATTCAATTCGGTGCCTCGGCTTGGCCGCAACCCAATGACTGAAACAAGTAAAGAAGAGGAAGAAGAAAAGAAAGTAATCCTTTTTCATCTCCACCATCCTTTTGAAAGACTCATTCTCTCCAATACACTGCTTCTTCACTGACCACAAAGTTTAGTTATTTCCATCCACCCATCCACCCACCCATCCATCCATCTATACACACACACACATCCTTTAAGTTCGTTTACGGAGAACGTTTTTGAGTAGGCATGTAAATGTCGCCACGGCCCAGTGATACCAATTTGCAATAGCAGCTTTATTGGGTTGTACCGAGTCGTGCCCATTTAATGTAGGGTAAATACAGTAAAATAATGATAATAATCCGTAAATGGAATTTATGAATATTTTAATGAATCGCCACGCGCGTTTCCACAATTCAGCCTTCTTACGATCATAATCTGTGTTCCTGGGACGATTACGGTACAATCTATAATATCCATGGACATCAGGTGGATCTTAGTTCATCCATTCATTTCATGAGGCGAGATACACACACACATACACGCACACAGACACACACAGACACACACGCCCGTACACACACATACGTACATATATATGGGGGGGGGGAGGTACATTTATCTATGCGTATGTATAAGTACCTATCTGTAGATACATATGAACATTTACTTTTCCCTCTTTACAAGTCGTTGGTTCTACAAATGTGAGATCAAGCTCACCGCGTTCCCCCGCAATTCACCTTAACACGTTACCCTTTCTTCCTTTCTTCTTTAAGTTTTTGCTTTCTCTTTATATCTTTTCGTTTTTCTCAATTTTCTTTTCTTTACCACACTTCCAGCTGCCTCATTGTTTTTATCTCTTCTTCCATTTTGCGTTCCCCATTTCTTGTTTCTTTCTTATTTTAGGCTTTTTCTTCCCTCAACTTTTGCTTCTTTTCCTCTTCCCCCTCCCCCCTCGCCCTCGTCCTCACCGCTGTCGTCGTCATCGTCGTCCTCTTCTTCTTTCTCTTCCTACCCTTCCTCGTCTTTGTCCTCCTCCTTGTCCTTGTCCTCCTCTTCCTCCTTCTCGTCGTCGTCATCGTCCACTCCTCCTCCTCCTACCACCACCACCACCACCACCACCACCACCACTACTACTACTACTACTACTACTACTACTACTACTACTACCACCACCACCACCACTACTACTACTACTACTACTACTACTACTACTACTACCACCACTACTACTACCACCACTACTACCCTTTTCCTAATTTTGGTCCTCCTTCTTCTCCTCCCCCCCGTTGCCCCTCCTCCTTCTCCTCCGCGTCCTCTACTTCCTCATCTCCACCTCATCTTTTCCTCCACCTTTGTCTTCCACTTCCACCTATACTTTTTCTCTCCCTCCTCCTACACCTCCTCGTCTTCTCCGTCTTACTCCTCTTCTTTCTCCTTTTCTTCTTTATTTCCCCTTCCTCCTACTCTTATCGCTCTTCCTTCTCTTCTTCTTCATCTTTCCCTTCTTCCTACTTTTCCTCCTCTTCTCTTTATTTTCTACCTCCCCCTCTCCTCTTCCCACACTCCGTCCTCTTCCACTTCTTACTCCTCCTCCTCTTCTTACTCCTCCTCCTCTTCTTACTCCTCCTCCTTGTCCACTTCTTCCACCTCCACTCTTCCCCCTCCACTTCCTCCTCCACTTCTTCCTCCTCTTCCTCCTTTACTTCTTCCTCCTTCTCCTCTTCCTCCTTGTCCCCTTCCTCCTTCTCCTCTTCCCCCTCCTTCTCCGCTTTCTCCTCTTCCCCCTCCTTCTCCGCTTTCTCCTCCTTCCCCCTCCTTCTCCGCTTTCTCCTCTTCCCCCTCCTTCTCCGCTTTCTCCTCCTTCCCCCTCCTCTCCACTTTCTCCTCTTCCCCCTCCTTCTCCGCTTTCTCCCCTTGCTCTTCTTCTTCCCGTCCCCTTCTTTCTCCACTTCTTTTCTACCTTCTCCCCTTCCACTTCTTTCTCCTCTTCTTCCAACACACACACACACACGCACGCACACGCACACACACACACACACACACACACACACACACACACACACACACACACACACACACACACACACACACACACACACACACACACTGCCAAATAGTCTCAAATGCATGGCCAGGTATTATGAAAATACAATGGCTGTTGTGGGAATGTTTGGTAAATCTGTGTTTCTACGACTTTTGCCTCTATTCCAATTCCAAAGTGAGCAGAAAGAGAAAACGAACTGAAGATATTCCGGTGTATTGGAACTTCATTATTTACTTAACAATCCATCGTTGCTAAGCATATTGCTATTGAGTGCTGCACCTAAATTATGGAAGTAAAATATCTGCATAAGGATATTTTCAGTTACGTTGATTATTTTAAATATCATTGCAGAGAGGGGGAGTAGGAAATTGCGAACGTCTTCAGGTCGGTAATGAAATCAATCTGATGAAATTTTAAAATATGGAAATATTGGAGTATCTGATACTTGCTGAAGATGTTTTCAGTTTTCAATTCAACAAAGACATCATGCTGTTGAATGTTTGCCAATAGATTTCTCAGCCGAACAAATTATCATGTCAATCCTCCATAGAGAGCTGTTTTATCTAAAGTTATTGCTTCAGCATAATGTAGCTGCTACAAATGTTAATGACCAGCTTACTGTTGAAAATGTTGCCAGTGAAAAATATAAGCATGCATGCCTGATGATGAATGTTTTAGAACCGTGATTAAAGAAGGGAACAATGCCTGCATAACTTCGTATTCTGATGTTAGAGATGTTAGAAATATATTTGTCAATGTACTACAGTTAGAAATGTGTAACATGTTTTACCGATCGTTTTTTTTTTGTATATTGCATTCATCAAAAGCGACATAAAAATTTAACAGATGCTAGCGTTGTAATATATCGTGAATTTATCAATTGTCAGCATTTGACAATTAGTTCGTGCAGTCGGAACGAAATGTAGTATTTTTCGGTCTATCCTCTGCAAATTATAGGCTTAAAATAATCACGATCCAGTTGATGAAGATATGACTGACCCTGATACTGAAACTTATCGTAATGAGTCTATCTATTTGCTTAATTATATTCAAAGCTCCACATTTGTAACCTTTAAAGAAAATATATAATGAAAATGGATTTATGATGATGTACGTGAGAACAAAAGCATCCCCATATAGCCCTTGTTACAATAGCATCTGATATTTTTGAAACAATATTGAATATTGCATATTCAGGTTTCAAGCTACTGATATTGTTGATTCAAATTCATCTTGAAAAGTATTTCCACCAAATGGTAGTGGGCATTTACTTCGTGTTGTTCTGTTGATAGTTTGAGATGAGTCATAAATGTGCCACTGTCATCTATTTGAAGCGCTTAATCAATTACTGAAAGATGAGATGAATTCGCCTGACACTTTCCGTAATACAAGGAGTGCAGTGGGATTTTATTATTAACGAATGTTTGAATGAATCTTTTCCTCTAGTCGTAATACTAATATGAGACCTCTAGATTGCCTTCATGCTAAAAAAAATCATTTCTACTACTTTCATTGCAGCAGTATACTAGCAATGTATTATGTATCTTAACGAATGGTTGTTGTAATACTTAGTGAAGACAGAATTCAGTAAATATTGAAACTGCTGATTTTGTTCTCATTTTTTGGCGAAGAAAAATCTTAATCAGATATAATACGAATATTTTGAGAATAATTTTTTCAGGTTTCATTTCAACAAAGGCACCATGCTGTTGAATGCGATGAAACCCATTGATGAAAACAATGGGTTTCATAGATAGGTATTGTAAATACAAAAGAAAAGAGTGGAGTTGGAAGGCTAAACAGTGAAGTTATTCAAAAACTTCCAGGAAGAGTTGACTCTGTTACTCATGACAAACGACAGCTCTCTAACTTCTAAACTTCCTTAATTCTCTTGCCACCAGTAGTGTGTCACTTCACACTGCAAAATAAAAATTGAAGCTCTGAAGACATTATTAAAACATCTTGACTAGAGAAATGGCTTGCTACAGACATGCTAATAAACCCAAAGAAATACTTGGAGTTGAGGCAATATGTACATTGTAAATTTCCGTATCCATCTGCAATCATCCAAAATAGATTTGTTATTTATTTTGAGAAGATGTCATTTTTCAACGAGACCAGTATTTGTCAATAAACAAAAGACAAAGGTAAAGCTTATGAAAAAAATGTAGCTTTTATCTCTATACTCCAGTGTTCATACAGTTTATGCTGTTGTCCTCAGCAGGTTTTTGGTCAAAAGATATTTGTATATGAACTCCTACACACTAGCAAAGAGACAGATGATAATATCTGGAACAACTTTGATCATTAGTTAACTCTAGAACTAAACAACAGCTCCTACAACAACAACAACCTTATCACTAACATAACGGACATTATCATTAACAATAACATTGTCTTGCTCCATATGAAAAATATAGCCCGTTATTATACGAAAATATATTTCCCAGTGATACTAGCGACGTAAATGAAATTTGGATTCCAAAATGTATTGTTTTAAGGTGATTATAGTTCTCCTTAATTAGAGTATTTCATCAATAGTAGTCTGGGAAGATTTAATAATGGCGTCTAAATTAATTACAGCTGTTACTAATTTTCCTTTTCGGAGATATTGTGGATGTCGGCTGTTTTGTTATTGTAGGCGTTTTCTTCGCGTGATTTTTGTCTACAATTTATTTTGTAGCTGTGAATTAAAAAAATGGTGGTGCTTTTGTGTAATGTGCAAGTTTAATTTTTCTGTGTGCAACTGTCTTCCATAAGGTAACCCTTATTTCATTCTTACTAGTTTTGTGCAATGGTCGATAAGAAATTCCCCACTGAATGTTAAATCGATGAAAACGAATGAAAAGAAATGTAATTAAAGTTGAAGATAATTTTTGTCAAGAAAAGTAAAGGAAGGTTTACGTATACCTACCACATCTTTGAATGTCTTCTGACAGAATATATAGGTATTTCAGTTAAAAATATTCACTGGTTAGATAATAATGTAAGATGATATCGGAAAATTTCTTTGGGACGTTTTCTTCAGGAATATCATAAAGGTAAGTGGAGCTAACGCACTTCATGTAGTGAGGCTCCCTCCAAGTTCTAATCAATTAAAATTACAAGTATAATGAAAGTGATAATTCTTGACAGAAGTTGAGGGAATTAACTTTGCTATCTGTATTTTATTACAAATCGAATACCGACACCCAGTAGATGGCGAGTCTGGTTTTAGGTAGTTCCATGCACATGTTTCTGTCACATTAGACATCGCATGGTTTATTTGTATCTACCAGGTACTGAAAGGATATATAGAAATATGGTTGAAAAAGAAAAAAAAAAAAGACAAAGGAAATTTTCTCAGGGATATATTTTCAGGATGAACATAAATTTAAATATTTTTAATGCAGTAACAACTCCCCAAAATTTTATTCAATTGCGATTGTACTAGTAATAAAAAAGCGAGTGATTAGCTTTTATTCCCAGTATTTTGACAAATTATGTAAGAGATTTAACTCGGTAATCCAATTTGATTAAAACTGAATGGTAGCAGTAGTGAGCCGTGAGCCTGATATATTGTTAGTGTAGTAACGACACTGACCTTGCCTTGACCACCCTAGCAAATTCAAATCATACTCCTACCGCACTGAGCTTCTTTATGTAGCTTGGAAGGCAGACTTCGGAGATCTCCGGTGTGTCTTAACAAAAGACGAAATTTATTTCGATCCCCATCCGAAACTGCTGAAAGGACTGTGGTCTAATAACTGGTAACGAGTGTTCGAATATCTTTATGAAACAAGGTCCGTTTAAATTCTTCTCCTTATCATCTTCATCATCTATACCACCACCACCACCACCACCACCACCACCACCATCATCATCATCATCATCATCATCATCATCATCATCATCATCATCAACTTCGGGTCAAGCTTACTGGGATTCGTATGGCACCTATATCTTTATTTCGTGACATGTGGTACCTTCTCTGTGACATCGAGTGACATCTCTTAGCTGATCGACGCAGGTCTTTTCAGGATAACTAATATGATTAGCATAGTCTATCTCTAATCAACTTATATTTAGAAGCTTATTGTACAAGACTTTTACGATGAAATATTTCTACCAGGATACACTCAAAATAGCACGACGCATAAACATGTAGATGCCTTCCAGCATAGTTTCAAATACTTTGCTTATTTCTCTGGTGGATGAAGCACATGGTAACAGATTCAGCCACTACCTGAAGGGTTATCTTTCAGATTGAGAACTTAGTTTTGTATATGACTGTAAGTGCTGTGCAAGCTTAGTTCTTACATCGCCTTCGTTCGAGTGTTTTTGTAGAATATTATTAATTCATTCCGTTTTTGCAAGTTTCTTGATGTAAAATATTATAGCTTTAGAAATGCGACAACATTTTGTAAGTGTTACGTATTTTACAAACAAGAAAGTAGAATTTTGAACGCAGTATAGCTGTGAAAACAACAGGAAGATTGGGTATCTTACCCTTATAAGGCGGAAAAAGCTATCACCAGGTCCTTTAGCTTAATGGTAGATTATTCATCCGGTATCTGAAGGGTGGGGCTCGAGTCCCGTGCCTGTCTGCAGACAACTTTTTTAAAATTATTTTTTCCGTCTTACAAGAGCAAAACACCCAATCTTTCTGCTGTTTTCACGGCTATACTGCGTTCGAAATATTACTTTTGTGTCTGTAAAATAAAGTGGAATTGAATTTCTGTGTGAGTTATTATTTTTGGCGTAATGGCTCTCCCTAGAAACAACAACATTATTATTTCGTCTTTTTCTGTCAGAATTCCGTGGACTAGTGGAAATTGATACATCGTACATCTGTGAATACTCATTGTCAGCTGAGTGACATGAAATGTTTTACTTTGGGAATTAAAACCATAACCTCACAGTCGTGAATACGGCACCTAACCACAAACTCAGGCATCTCTCTCTCTCCCTCTCTCACTCACTCACTCACTCATTCACTCACACACAAACACACACTCTCTCGAACCAATTTTTCCGCTCCATAACCAACGTATTTTTCACTTTGTTAAGTTCTATTTTTTCTAACTTTTCGTTCGGTATCCTGGTGTGTTCTGCTGCCAGCCCAGGCTACGCTGTTTGTCAAGCCGAGAGGAAAGAAATGTGAAAGTATCAGCTGTTCTCGGACAGATTTTATGGTCGAACCTGTGGTAGCAAAGACTGCTGGCGTTCTTGGACTCCGGAAGACATCCCTGTTCATTGTTACTGGAGCAGAGATGACTATCTGCAAGTGGTGCGAGTTCCGTGAGTCGGAGTGGTTGTTCCAGCGCATCGCCCTCAACGTTTCCCTCCTTTAGGGAAACGTCTTTATCAATTTGTCCTATTCCATCTTTTTGACCTCTCTTTCACCTTCCTATGCACATTCTGCTCTACACTACATATTCCATTTAAGTCATCTCTTCCACGAATTTCTCGCTCACACTAAACTCCACTCCTTCGTTCCGTCACACCCAATGCCAATACCCCAACATCTCTCCGATACGCTTCCCCCTCATCCCCACCTTCAACCCTTCCGTTACTCCAACCCCCACACTTACCCCTCCTCACTCTCCTCCCAGCCTTCCACTACCCCACTACCCCTCACATATCTACCCCCTCCACCCCTTCCCCTCTGTTGTTACCATTCCTCTTGATCTTCCCCTCTCTGGGGCGGAGCACTCTCTTCTCAGTAGGGGGGGGGGTTCTGCGCTTCACCCCCTCACTCCATCCAGTAATGAATTTCAGACCCATTCTGATATTCATAGCTTTGTGCACCGTGTCAGGCTATATGCACTATTCCACAACACTCCACCTGCATCTAACGCAGAGGACTGCTTCACTGACCTGGGCCGCCGACCATCGCACTGGACGCCGGCTCCTGGCTAGTTCCATTTTGCGGGCATCTACCAACGTGTTGTAGAACGGTTTAACTTTCACAGGCGTCCCCGACATCTGAACATCTCCCCAGCCGGACTTTCGGCCCTTCGATGTCTCCGACGCCGCAAAGACATTATCATAAAACCAGCCGACAAGGGTGGAGCCGTGGTGGTGTGAAGTGCAATCCTCTACAAAGCTGAAGCTTTCCGCCAACTTCAAGACACCTCCTTCTATTGCCCTCTGCCCTCCAACCCCACGCCTAGCTACCAACAGACTGTGTCCTCCACTATCCATGACCTCATCTACTTCTCTCGTATTCCTCCCACCACCTCCAACCTCATTGTCCGCACTCCTCGCACCCCTGCCATTTACTTCCTTCTCAAAATCCACAAGCCTAACAACCCTGGTCGCCCCATCGTACCGCCTGTAACTACATCACGGAACTGATCGTGAAATACATCGACCGTGTCCTTGCCCGCCTCGTGTCCTTTCCCTTCCCTCACACATCCACGACACTAACCATGCTCTTCGTCTTTTCAACACTTTCTCCTTCCTTCCTGGTCCCTCTAAACTTCTCTTCATTCGTGATATCAAGAACCTATATACGGTGACTCCACACAACGAAGGACTTCTTGTCCTCAAACACTTCCTAGACCTTCGAGCCAACCCCAAACCTGACACGTCCACACTTCTTCGTCTGGTCAAACTTGTTCTCTCCCTCAACTGCTTTTGGTTCGCGAGGGAGTTTTACCAACAAAATCTCGGGAGTAGCCATGCGAACAAGAATAGGCCCCAACTATGCGAACCTGTTCGTTGACTACGCTGAGGCCCAAATACTTTCAAAACTCAATGGTCCCACTCCCGAACTATTTGGTCGTTACATTGATGACTGTATTGGTGCGAACTCGCTCTCCCGCAAAGAACTAGAGTCCTTCCTGTCTTTTATCCAATCCTTCCATCCTGCCCTCGTATTCTCCTACACCGTTTCCAACACTTTCGTCGCCTTTCTCGACATTTCGGCTAACATACACAACTCCGCTCTCACTATATCCATCCACTACAAACACACCGACTCACATTCATGCCTCAACTTCTCCTCCCACCCTACTCCCACCAAGCTCTCCTTCTCCTACTCCCAATTCCTCCGTCTGCGCAGGCTCTGCAGTGACAACCATGACCTTGAAACTCAGTCTCAACTCATGACTCGCCACTTCATCCTTCGTGGATATCCCCTCGCTACTATCCACACCACCCTTGCCAGAGCACGATCTGTGAACCGTGCCTCTGCTCTCTCTCCTTGAACCCACCCTGTCGTTGCCCGTCTCCTGTTTCCCCTCACCTACTACTCCTCTACCCTGCCCTTCCAACGCACCGTTCTCCGAGCCTTCCGGCGACTCCAGTCCGACCCATCCACTTCGCACATCTTCCCCAACTTACGTCTTCCCTCCTTCAAATGAGCACGCAACCTATGTGACGTCCTGGTCCAAGTTTCTTCCCTAACCCCACCTTCCAGCCTGGCTCGTTCCCCTGCTCCCGCCCACGCTGCCGCACTTGCCCCTACCTCTCCAACACCACCATCCTCACAGGCACACATCATCGTTCCTATCATATCACTGACTCCTTTAGCTGCACTTCTAGCAACGTCATTTACTGCATCTCCTGCTCTTTCTTTCCTTCTCTGTACATCAGTCAAACGGGACGCCGCTTGGCTAACCGGTTCGCGGAGTACCTCCGGGACGTTACACTCGGCAATGAATGACCGGTTTCGCGCCATTTCCGCTCTACCGATCATTCATTACAACACCTGTCCGCGTTCGGATTGTCTTTGAACAGGAGCCACCCAGACTCCCGCCTTCGCCGTGAACAGAATTAATCTTCTCTCTTCGTTCCTTTGCAACACATGGCCTCAACTTCCCTCTCCTCTTCATCTGACTCTCCTCTTCATCTGACTCTCCTCTTCCCCTCTCTTCATCTGACACCTACTTCCTCTCTTCACTCCAACCCACCACTCCTCTCCTCTCTTGCCCTGGCACCTACTTGCTCTCTTTACTCCTACCCACCTTCTCCCGTCATTGATATCCCTCTATCCACCCCTATACATCCCACTTCCACGTACCCCTACCCCCACATCCTCACCCCACCCATATCCTCACCCACATCCTCACCCACACATCCTCACCTCATACCCCACCTCACCCTCACATCCCAACATCCCAACACCGCTACACCCCACCACACCCCACCCCACCCACCCACCCCACACTACTCCGCGCACACAAGCACTAATCACTTCCCAGCACCCACACTATCATCCACACACCCACACATTACAGACACACACACTTGCACACGCACACATCCACATGTCAAAGTCACCAGCCCCTATCAACACGCACACAGTTACTCTCACATACATACAGGCACGTGCACCTTCATTTTGGGATCACCAGTACTTTACTATCTGCCCTTCTTTCTAACTCTCCTGTCTAACCACCTTTGTCCAACCAGACGCCATGACTGAACGCTAGCTCCAGAAGTGTTTTTATTTTCTCTCTGTTTATTTCTTCGTGTTCCTTTCTATTGAAGAGCGTAGGCTCGAAACATAAAAGACTTTCTTACTTTCCCGAGTGTCAAACTAATACACATGCTTGTTGCTTGTACACCAGTCTTCGTTTTTTTCTGTAAATTTCAATTCTCTCTCTCTCTCACTCTCTCTCTGTCTTTCCCTCTGTGTGTGTATATATATATATATATATATATATATATATATATATATATATATATAATGTATGTATAACAAAAACAGGCAAATAAGTTATCTGGTACTGCTTACAAAGACAAACATGTGACTATACTTTCGTATCACCTGCTACCATTGTTTGATTATTATGTCACCTACGTAAATGTATAATTAAATGAAAACAGAAAAACTATCCAACAAACTCCTCTTCAACTTGAAACACCACAAATACTTCTGTCATTATTTTCACTTTATCTTTTGTTTCCGTTGTAATTTTTGCGCATACGTTTCAAACTATCTCATCCTCCTCTCTCTGTGTCTCTCTCGCTATCTCACACACACACATACACACGCACGCACACATGCTCACACACACGCGCACACGTTCAGACACACGCGCACACGTTCACACACACGCGCACACGCTCACACACACGCGCACACGCTCACACACACGCGCACACACATGGAGATAGATAGAGAGAGAGAGAGAGAGAGAGAGAGACAGAGAAAGAGAGAGAGAGAGGGAGAGAGAGGGAGAGAGAGAGAGATGATTTCCAGTTTGACGTGCTTCATTTACTGAAATTGTATATTTGGTAATTGCTCTTGAAATCTGAGGGTAAATTTTATATAATTTTAAAGTTAACCCTCTCTAATTTTCCCTCCATTCTCCACTCTTAAAGTGACATATGGAGCAGAACTGCATTTTTTTTTACCCGAGTACTTATTTGAACTTGTGAAGTTGCTGATAGAAACCCCAATTTTACATAGTAGAGAATATTCATATAAATGATTCTGCCAGAACAATTAGCTGGGAACTTTTTGTCCCTATCATCATCGAAAATGTGATGTTTTCAGAGGATGAGTTTACTTAATAGAATTTCTCTTATCAGGATTAGAAATTCAAGACTTACAGTTCTATTTTCTAAATTCAATTTTCGTCGATGGTTTTAATGAAAGCAATCATTAGGAGATATTACATTAGATAGGTTTGATTAATAGTTGAAGATATTTGAAACAAGGCGGAGATTCCAGCTAAATGTTATAACATTCTTGATGTCAATAGTCTATTAATTCCCAGCTTTTGAAGTGTTTGGAGTCGTACTAAACTAATTTTGCGAGTGGGAGAGGCGCGAGATGATTCTACAAACTGTATAAACAAATTTGATTTTGTCTATTAAATATTTAGAATTATTTCAGATAACAAAACAAAGGGAAAAATCATACATTAATAGAATTACCTACTGGATACAGTAGAATACGGTTTCGATTTGTAGTTGCATCTCTTTCAATTCACTTATATATATAAATGTGTTTGTGTGTATGTGTGTATCTATATGTATATGATTCTGAAAAGTCAAGCAAATGGCTGCATTAAATTCACTAGTGTGCGGGATAAATAAACATTCAGTATTCTGGTTTTTCAAATCCTAACTCTTCTACATGTTAAGCAAATAATTAGAGAGGCAGAAGATAGGAAATATGGAAATGTCCATAGTTGCGTTATAGAAATGGGATTTTCACGTGTGTGGGTGGGGTAAAAATGATCGTTGCAGCAGCCATTTATCTACACTAATCATTGCCTGTAGATGTGAAAGAGAAAATAGCAATAAATACGGTGAGGGGTAGGACAGTTGTGCCGAACAACACAACCAAATTTTCGAGTAATTTAATTAAATTTTAATAAAAATGACAGAAATATTTTTAAAAATTACACCTCAGCTTATAAGAAAATTGAGAAAAACACACATATATAACGAGAAATCAAATAGCAATATAGAAAATGAGTAGATGACATCAAAGAAAATGATGATGATGAGGGGAAGGAGGAGCGTAAGCTAAGGGGGGTGGTGTCGAATAAAATGATGAAGATGACGATAATGATGGCGATGATTATGAGGAGAATAATAACAAAAGTAATATAGCTGCATTGATAATAAAAACATCAACAATTACAACAGCAGCAACAACAACCATTATAACGATAATGCTTTTTTATTATTATTGCTGTTGTTATTGTTGCTATTGTTGTTGTTGTTGTTGTTATTATTATTATTATTATTATTATTATTATTATTATTATTATTATTATTATTACAAGGAAGGAATAGTGAAAGACTAGTGAGAAGGGGAACGCTGATGCCAACTTAATCAGCCAAAATTAAATCAAAAATGTCGGCAGTGATGATCAAATAAATAAGGCTGCAAATTTCGCAATTATGTTGAAGAGACAAAAAAAATAATTGAAAAATTAATGTACGTTTTAATATATGTCCTCCAGCTTTTATCTGCTAAAAGAGACGATAATGTCGATTTGTGGCCCTCTCGATACTTCTCCTTCACATCGTAATCCAGCTATATAATACAAGTCATTACAAAGAACGCCAAACTATGGTTTTTGTTATATTGCTCAAGACTTTTGAAAACCCAGGAATCCTTGTTATTACGAAATATATAATTTGAGAAGGTTGTTAAAATGAAGGAAAAACAAATTTTAATAAGTGTTTTGGGTATATATGTTTTTGTGGCGTGTTTAGTTTTATAAGTATATAAATAACAGCAATATATACATATATATATATATATATATATATATATATATATATATATATATATATATATATATATATAATATCTATGTATATTCATATATATAATAAATTATATATTATAAATATATATCATATATATATATACATATTTATATTATGTTGCATGTACATTCATATATATAATATAGATGTGTGCATTCATATATATATATATATATATATATATATATATATATATACATATATATATTTGTATTATAGTATATATTGTATATATAATATATGCGTATATATGCACATATATATGCAATATATGTGTGTGTATAATTATGCATTTATTGCTATGTTTAAACATAATTAGAAGTATATTATATATGTGCAGATGTAAAGTTTTATATATATATATATACATACACACACACACACACACACACACATATATATATATATATATATACACATATATTTATGTATACATATATGGACGAGACTCATACACACTTTACACACACACATACATGCACTTGCATGCACGTATAGATATAAATAAACACACACACACAAACACACACACACACACACACACACACACACACACACACACACAAACGCACACATATATGTATATATGTATATACAAATAATTAGAAATAAATTTCCATTCACGCATACCTACACATTACATTTAATATCAATGCTTTCACACACACGTTAAACTTACATTTGTGTGCAATTAAAGAGAAGCTTATATTTACGCAGGCATATAGTGAATACATATTTATATGCATGCATGTTTTCTTTTTTTCTTGCCCATATGTGTATAATAACACAGATATATACGATCACATATTCCTGTTTGAAAATGTTGTTATTAGAAAAGTATATTCTCTAATGCAGCACATCTAAAGTAAGTTTATATACGAAATAATTCAATATGACATATTACTTTTTTTAATAGTTACTATAAAACACGAATGCAGATAACAACTCCTACTCTTTTTTGTAGAGTGATAGTAATATCGAGTTAATCGCCATAGAAAGATTGTATCCCGAGTTATTTTCTGCAGAGCAATTGTAACATTATTTCTGTGGAGGAATTGCAATATTGAATTTGTTGTGTAGTGTAAATGACCATGGGATTGCATCCAGAAAGTTCCCCTCCGAGGCACAAATCCGAGCAAGGTTGTTTTGCGAAAGACCAGCAGTCCCACATGCATACCGATCTCCCCTCTCCACGCCACCAATGTTGTTCAAGGGAAAGGCAAACGCCGATACAGCTTGGCACCAGTCTCGTCGCAACTTATTTCTACAGCTGAGTGAACTGGAGCAACGTGAAATAAATGTCTTGTTGAAGAACACAATCACAGCCCAATCTAGGAATCGAACTCACTACCTCATGACTGATCCCGACGCTCTAACCACTGAACCGTGCGCTTCCACCAGAGCATCTATATAACCATTATGGTGAAACGAATGTAGGAACTTTAAAATATTGAGAAGAAACTTTACTCGAGTGCTACTCCTGTTGTCGTTGAGTGACATGAAATGTTTTACTTTGCGAATCAAAACTGAGAACTTACAATCGTGAATGAAGCACCCTAATCACAAACTCTAACTATTGAGGCACGCGCTTCCACTGGGTCGTGTCAAATGCAGTCAGTGTAGAGTAATTATGAAATACTGTCCATTTTTGTGCAGTAATAGTAATATTTAGACGTTTCTTTAGGCTTTGTAGTACAATCGAAAAATTATATGTTTCTTTAGAGTGTTTATAACTTCCAGTAGTTATACATTAATTGTAACATTTAGTAAGAGTTCAGGCGGCGAGATGGCAGAATCGTTAGCATGCCGAGCAAAATGGTTAGTGGCATTTCGTCCGTCTTTACTTTCTGAGTTCAAATTCTGCCGAGGTCGACTTTGCCTTTCATCCTTTCGGGGTCGAAAATATATACAGCAGTTGAGCACTGGGATCGATCTAATCAACTTAAATCCTTCCCCGTACTTTTTTTTCAAATACCATCCTGAGTGATATTGAATAATTTGATGACTGTTTCTAGTTTATCAAGTGATCACATACATCTTTTACTATCTCGGTTTCCTTCAGTCATTTTAGGCGCGACACTTCTTACCCTCTTTTCCCTATTACACTGCCAATTATTAGTTTTCATTGCGCCAGTTTCTCCGATAGCAATTCAATAATATTAGGAATTTCTAATACTGCCACAGGACCATACATTTCAGGGATATGGTTAGGTACAGTTCACAAAATTCACCGCAGTACGTCACTGCTATTAATTTTTTTCAATTCGGAAGAAGTGAAGGGGAGGTTGATCTTGTCAAGATTTGAGCCCAGGAAGCAATCAGTACAGACTCCAAGGCATCTTGTTAGAGTTTCTAACTATTCTGGCCAAATAAGTTGTTTTGAACTTATTTTTCTATCAACTTTATATTTTAAACAAAAATATATATATATGCATATATGGGTACAGGACGTCACATGAAATACGTAAACAACAAGGCTTTGGTCGGCCCGAGGCTATAGTAGAAGACACTTGCCCAAAGTGCCACGCAGTGGGACTGAACCCAAAGCCATGTGGTTGGTAAGTAAGCTACTTACGACATAGGCACTCCTGCGCCTATAGCTACTTACCACACAGCTACTCTTGCGCCTATATATATATGACGCACATTCAAATATGCTTATACGTATATACATACACACATACACACTCACATATGTATTGACACATATAATCTTATCGTTGTTCTTCTTGTTGTTTTTGTTGTTTTGGGGGAGATGTGGTGTTGCTATTTGCTTCCCAAAAATGATAGTTTTTACTATCATCGTCGTCGTCGCAGTCGTCGCAGTCGTCGTCATCCTCTTCATCATCATCATCATAACCAATTCCACGACCTCCACCAAATGTCCATGATGTTGCAGATGTTAACGCTGTCTATACATACTGATCCATCTCTGCTTATTTTCTCTGTCTTTCTCTGTATATATAACGACGGGCTTCTTTCAGTTTCCGTCTATCATATCCACTTACAAGGTTCCGGTAGGCCCGATGCTATAGTAAAAAACACTTGTCAAGGGTCCACGCAGTGGGAGCGAACCTGGAAGCACGTAATTGTGAAGCAAGCCTCTAGCCATACACTTACACCTGCGCCTATTGTATATCTGCTAATAACATTAATGCATGAGAATGGTCTTCTGTTCTTAATATGCACAAAAGTCTCTGAATTATAATATTCAATATAGTTTAATGCTCAATATAATAGCAGCAGCCAAGATAGCTTATTCTATTTTGAGCAATAATATGTCCGGTGAAATATGTCCATGAACCTCCTCTTTAGTCTTGTACTCATGATGTGAGATGTTTCGAGCCTTCGTAAAAAAAAGAAACCCAGTGTATTGTACTAGGAAGCTGAGCTTGAAGTACCTTTTTTCATTGTCTAGACGCCAAAGAAAAAACTGCATTTTTCTCACATCCCGAAGAAATTCAGTCATGTTAACTGTAAAATACTTGATTGTCAGAAGATGTAAAGCTTGTTACAGGCACGCAAATCCTTTAAAATTTCTACTTAAGGTCTCGATTATAAAAGGTTTCTTGCATTAAGGTATTTTATGCTGAGAATTGAGTGTTAATGTAGTCTAATAGATTACATATGAATATATAGTTTAAGTAGTTTTCTTTTCTAAATCTTATGTAAGCATGTATGTTAAAGCCTAATTTCTAGCTAAGCAAAAATTAAAAATATTGTTTATGTGTATCTGTAAAATAGAATCCTGTAATACATAGCATGTCAAATAACTAAATACTTGTTTATTATATATAAGGTATAAAGCAGATTAAAAAAGGGGTGTTCCTTTCAGTATCATAAAAGTTAATTTTAATTTAAATGGTTTCAACTTATTTGTTTGGATGTGTTAAAGTCATATCTAATTTTAATGCACACAGATATCCTAACTGCTTATAAAAGAAATATCTCCACATATTTAAGACTAAGAAATGTCTAAATTGATTAAAGCAAAGCAAATCTTTAGAATCAACAGAAATGTTTCCTCAGTGTACAAATGGCATCGACCTACTTCTTGAGAACAAGTATTTGCTAAATAAATTTGACATGTTGATTAATAACTAATACTTTCTTGGTAATATTTTTGTAGTAAATACATGAACAGATATTCAGAAGTCCTTACTGGTATTATGATGGCCAAGTCTCTCTCTAGGAATTTTTCCAAAGTAAGTTAATTGCTTAAGCAGAAAACGAAACGTCACCAGTCATTCAGTTCACTGGACTGCAGTCATCCCTCACCACATGGCGGTTCACCTATCGCGGTTCACGTATCGCGGTTCACGTATCGCGGTTCACGTATCGCGGTTCACGTATCGCGGTTCACGTATCGCGGGGGGTTTTGGGACGTAACACCCGCGATTGTCGAGGGATTACTATACACATCGTTTTCTATAGTGTTTGCCACGCGCAATCTTAATATGAATACTCACCAACACAATACCTCAGAATATTTGTTCGATTTTATAAGACAATTTATCTAAAACTTTGCCGTAAAAATGTATATTTTTAGTGTGACGGATTAAAAGCATGAACGTCCTTTTACGTTTGTTTCAGGGTTAAAATTCCTTTTACACCTTTTGGGAAAACTGCTTTTAATAATATTTCTTTATAATTTTAGAAAAAAATAAACATGACTTCAGCATTTAGATATATCATTAAATTTAAACAATATTACGACAATAAGTTACTGATAGATATATTGTGACTTTAAACTAAGTAAACTCCTTAACTTGAATTTATTAGTTTGGCTTCAGCATGGTATCAGTTGAGAATGGTTCATATCAAATTTACTGGAATTTGTCATTTTTTTGACATTGACATAATTTGGTAAAAATTATCAAATCTTATTGTGATAAAGCGTAAATAAAATCGAATAAAAATATTGTCAAATAGAAGAAAATGGTTCAGTTAATTCATTTTGGTTAGCATTTGAAATTTATTATTGAGAATGGCTGGCCTTTTACACCTTTTTGTGGCAAATCATTTTTGGAGACTGATTGCGAAACTTATTTCTAACTTCAGAAATTTCTACTTAAATATTAGTGTTAATATAATTATTCGTATGATTTTCCGAATATCAAAAATAAATTCAGAGCACCAATATTATAAAACTACTTTTTATTTTTAATAAATTTAACATCTTGACATTTGGCTAGAATGAACTTATAACAAGTGAAGTAAACTGAATTTTATTTTTAATAGAAGAAAGTGCGTCACATTTTGAGAACAATGAAAATTGCTTTAATATCAATTGATATGTACGTAGACATAATATTTGTCTATAAATTTAATACTCAAGTTAAACATTTCCTGTCTCAACACTCGTAAATAAAGCGAAAATATCAAAATTCAATCAAATATTAAAAGCTATTTTAAAAATAACGAATATCAATTTCACATGGATTTGATTAAAAGCAATCAAAGGACGACAATAAGAATAAGTTCAACGTAGGATTTATTAATGTATATATAAAACTATGAGAATATCTTTGTCAGAAATAAACTTTTGTATTTCAAGCATGAATATATGCTGAAAATTCCTCAATGAACTCGATTTTTCATCAGAATATTTTACATTTGATTTGAAAAGGTCAATAAAATATCTTTCAGAAATAGGGTAAAAAAATCATCACGGTACCATTTATTATTAGAAGATTGATTCTTCATTTGAAGATTCATTTAAGATATCAACATTGAATTAATCATTGAGTTGATCAACTGTTTCATTATTGAACAAACAAGGGAAGCGTTATATGATCACTCAACTTGTTAAAGATAGCAGTCAACTCTCCGCCATATGATACTCTACTTTCTTCAAAGTTACATACTGATTGGTGTAGCTATTTACGGACAGGTTACGACTCAAACTTCTTTACTCGATAAGTTTGCTAGATCAAAGCAAATCTGAAACTACATAACCAGTAGAACAACTATTTTTTCCGTTCACCTATAACAAATCAACACAGGCACAGGCGTGCCTGTGTGGTAAGAAGCTTGCTTCCCAACTACATGCTTCCGGGTTCAGTCCCACTCCTTGGCACCTTAAGCTAGTATCTTCTACTATAGCCTTGTGAGGGCATTTGGTTGATGGAAACTGAAACCCGTCGTTTATATATATATATATATATATATATATATATATATGTGTGTGTGTGTGTGTGTGTGTGTGTGTGTGTGTGTGTGTGTTTGTCCCCCACCACTGCATGACAATCGGTGTTATTGTGTTTACGTCCCTGTAACTTAGCGGTTCGGCAAATGAGACCGGTAGAGTAAGTACCAGTCTAAAGCCCTTCAAAGTGGCGATCCAGCTTGGCCACACTCAAATGATTGAAACAGGTAAAAAAATGAAAAAAGTAAAAGATTGAACACTTTCAGAGATACTGCACATTTACAAAAGCTCCATTTCACCGAAGCATACAGTAAAATTTCGTTGCGACAAAAATAAACATAAAATAATACGAGAGAGAATTTCTACATAAGGGCACAGGGAAAAGAAATGTTCACCGTTACTTCACAAAACCTACGTCTTAGATGCGCGCAGAGGCGAATACAAATTTTATGGGCTCCTGTTCCACAAATATCGTATGCTCTTATCCAGTAAATAGATTTTTAATGGTTAACCGCGTGTTGCATACTTGCTTGGAAATTTCTGCAAATTTCCTTTTTAGCAGTTGTCGATCTGTATAAGATCTGTACTCATTTAATTGTGAAGGAACTCTCCTCTCCAGTTAGGAGCATTAAGCACAATCAAATCTATAGTATTGTTCTCACATTAGACAATGGAAAACTTAATCTGTTGTCTACTACAAGGCTGTAGATATCAGATGCTTTCACTGATTCATGTTTGAACCTGAATTCATCAATTCGCCAAAATAAACTTTTTACTGTGAGTCCTGTTTTCGAGAAATAATTGAGAATATTTGTACTTTTATTCTATATAACATTGATTCAGAATTCACAAATTAAATGACTTTTACTTTGTTCAAAATTAATCTGGCATTCGTTTACTAGAAGTATTCCTGTTATAATATGGATTGAGAATATCAGGTTTTCTCCTCAGCTCCATGGAAAAATTGATTGACACAACTGACCTCATTCAGAGCCACTTGAATATGAACTTCACCAGATTCAGACGCACTTGAATATGCAGTCACATACTTAGGAAGTTCGGCTACTATCGTTTCACATGCATCTGCACACACTATCATAACATATTCACGTTTACAACAGTTTAGATTCCATCTTCTTGTATCTAAGAGGCATATTACATCCACTCTTCTACACACGATTTTCATATGTGTATTAAAAAGAAATACATGAATGTTTTCTTATTCGTAATACATTTTCCTATAACTCTGTAGAATCTGTCATCATCCATAACAACAAGATTCACTTGTATTCTCATCCACTTGTTACATAAGACACTTCCTATGAGTGAGTATTATTAATCCGTTATTTACGATAAGACTACAGATATCGAAAGCGTGCAGTGTTTCTTGCTTGTACCTAAATACATCAAATTACCCAACCGACATTTTAATGTTAGCTCTGTCTTAAAGAAATAATTTAGAGCACATCTATTTTGATACTTTATACATTGATTCTACGTGGTCTGATCAATAACTATCTGGACTGTTGCTATAGTAACGAAGCTAATGCATGCAAAGTAAGCCGCTTGGCACAGATTGACCTTGAACTCTGCTGTGCATGCGCACTAAGTTTTAACGTTCTAACTCACTTCCGCTGTTTACAGCAGTGCATCAAAGGAAGGTGTGTAGTGTGTGATTGTCGCATTGACCATGACAGAGAAAGTTGTCATGGCGATACCTGCTCAGAGACCTACGCAAGGTTGCCGAAAGTGTATAGAGAGGAGTGCATGAGCTGCACACAAGTGTAGAATGGTTCAGGCGTTTCCAAGATTGCCGAAAAAATGTCGATATGGACCCTCAGTCAGCAGAACTGAGAAAAACATCGCAGACGTGCGTGCAGCTGTGAGGCGAAATCGTCGAATCATCATCCGTGATAACATTCTGTTCAGTCCATTATCATTGAAACTTTGGGTATAAGACGCGTGTCTGTCAAGTTTATGCCAAAACTGCTTTCAGCTGACCAAAAAGATACTCGGGTTTTTGTCGCACAAAATCTTGAATGAGTCGAGAACGATTACAACTTTTTGAAAACCTTGCGTAGGCCTCTGAGCAGGCATTGCCAAGCTTTTAGTAAAATTTGATGCAGATCCTTGCTCAACATTCTCTGTCATAGTCAATGCTACGATCACCCGCTACACACCTTACTTCTAAGCACTACTGTAAATAGCGGAAGTGAGATAGAACGTTAAAACTTAGTGCGCATGCATAACAGAGTTTAAGGTCAATCTAAGCTGAGCGGCTTTACTCTGCATGCTTTAGATTTGTTACTATGACAATAGTCCGGATACTTACTGATCAGACCACGTACATTCTCAAAAAGGAAAAAAAAACTTTTCACTTAATTTCGTGAGGGCCCTCTTGGTAGGGCACAATACAGCGCTGCGACCCGTAAAATCAACCCATGCCTAGGTGTACTTGTATAGAAATATGGTTGATCTTGTATATATATGAACTCTTAGATAAAAATAAACGTTGGTTAATGCGCAAGGGATAAGCACCTCCTCGGTGATTAGTTATTTGGTTTCAGTTCTCAGCCGAAATTATTTCATTTCCATAAAGTTCATAAGGTTGTTCTTTACAAATGAGCAAAATGTGTGAACGCTTCCTAACTGTATACTTCACTCCAATTAATATTACGATGATTGGAGGTGGCGAACTTGCAGAATCGTTAGGAAAATGCTTAGCAGCAATTTTTCCGTCTGTATATTCTGAGTTCAAATTCCACCGAAGTCTTCTTTACCTTCCAACATTTTGGGATCGATAAAATAAGTACCAGTGGGATACTGTGTCGATGTAATCAACTTAGCCCGGCCCCCAAAACTCATGGCCTTGTGCCGAAATTTAAACCAATATTAGGATAATTGTTTCAGTTAAATATGGTAAGTTTAAGGAGTAGAAATTGGTATGTTTATATATCAGAAGACAGTGGTTAAGTTCTCAAATCTCCATTCCAATACAATTTTGATAACCTGAATAAATCGAAATAAAATAATTTTATCAAATATTTTTACGAAAAGGAAACACATATTCCAGATGTTGCACATATTTATAGAATAAATGCCTTTCTATCACTCCAACTGTTATCACAACGATCCATTCCCTCTGCCCACTCAGCTCCTACTCAGTCGCTCACTCCATCTTCGTCGTCTCACTCATTCCTGCCACTCAAATTTTGCCCGTATTTTCTTGAATACATATTCTTGTGTGCATACATATTAATCTATTCATCTTTCCGAACATTTCTGTGTCTGTCTGTGTGTCCGTCTGTCTCTCCCTATATATATAGGTGTATATATGTATATCTATCTATCTATCTATCTATCTATCTATCTATCTATCTATCTATCTATCTATCTATCTATCTATCTATGTGTATGTGTATATACATATATACATATATATTTATATATAAAAAGGTATGTATATGCATGCATATGTATATATATATTTTTATATATAGGTATATATATACACATATATACATATATATATATGTATATACATACATCTATATGTATGTATATACATATATATATACATACATACATATATATATATATATATATATATATATATATATATATATATATATATATATATATATATATATGTATATATCATTCATCATAATAGGGTGATAACAATAGGTTTGTAGTGAGGGTTTCTAAAGTTACTAATCGGTTTTAATCTGATACATCCATGATTGACATACACAGACACCCGACTATGTACATGTCTCAGATGTTGATAAATCAAAAGCGTTCTCCCCTTCCTCCCGTCTGCCATTCTATCTGCTTATCGTAAAAAATATCTATGTTTGCACGTGTAGACAAATCTACATATACACTTCCGTAGATAATAAACGCATACCTTGATATATTGATACGCATTTACCTATATATATATATATATATATATATATATATATCTTCACACGCGCGCGTACATTCATACATACATACGTCTAAGATATTTTGCTAAACTATTATTAGCATTATTATTATTGTTGTCGTTGTTGTTGTTCTCATAATTACCCTTGCTGATGGTTTTGTGGTTATTATCATCATTATCCCTGGCGCCGCCGCCGCCTCCGCCGCTGCTGCTGTTGTTAAGGCGGTGAGCTGGTAGAATTGTCAGCACGACATTTCGTCCGTCTTTACGTTCTGATTTCAAATTCAGCTAAGGTCAACTTTGCCTTTCATCCTTTCAGGGTCGATAAAATTAGTACCAGTTGAGTACTGAGGTCGATGTAATCGATTTACTTCCTTCTCCGAAATTGCTGGCCATGTGCAAAAATTTGAAACCATTTTTATCTTTGTAATAATAATAATCATCATCGTTGTCGTTAATTCGGCGAGTTTTGCAGAAACATTAAACCAGCGGAAACATACCAAGCAGCATTTTCTTCTGACTCTCAGATTTTGTTTCATGGTTGATAACATAAAGCGCCTGTCAAACACTAGGGGCTCATATACTCTCCTTATTTCCTCTTATTAATATTACTTGACTTGCTCCAAAAATCGATTCAGCAACGGACGAAGAGCCTTGCGGTATTTGTTTCGTTTTTTTTTTACGGTCTCTGTTCAATTCGCGGTGAAGTCACCTTCGCCTTTTATCAGTTCGGAGTGAATAAAATAGCATTCTAGTTTTTTTTTTTGCTTTCACATATTCCATTTTAATTATACTACATATAAATTCAAAATATAATGTGTTTATTTCATCTGTTACAAAGGCATATCACAGAAAAAAACAGCATAGATACATAACATTGATGGAACTAAATTACTTGGATAATACAATACTCACAAATCATAGTACAGCAGATAGTTGGAAGTGATTATTTTGGACGATCTTGTGTACTTTGCCTCAGGGATGCCGCGCAAGAATATCTAGCAAAAGTCTCCTGTCATGTTGGGGTTCCACTTGCCTTGCTAGTTGCTCTCTATCTTAGTAATATCTTGATAGAACCTTTCCGGAGGAAAAAAAGTTGAGGTGGGAATGGAGAAAGAGAATTTTAATTGACATTCGGTATCCCATATCCTCATAAGACTGTGACAGCTTCTCGATACACTCTTGGTAATCTAGTGTCCGTGTGTTACCAAGGAAGCCATGGCAGACTGACTTAAACGCTTCCCGTGCTCTAAGTTCCTTTAAGGTAAGGAGCTTCTCAAAGTCCTTATCCTTCAGCACCTCTCGGACCTGAGTTCCGACGAAGATGCACTCTTTGAGTTTTGCAGAACTCAGAGCTGGGAACAGATTGAACAAGTGCACATGACAGCGTGCACAGAGTGCACAAGACAGCGCCATTTTTATCCATGGCCTTCAGAAATTCTTGATAACCAAGCTTGATATGAAGAGGAGGAAGAAGCACCTTGTTCATATCCACCAGAGGATTTTCTCGAACACTGTGTTTACCAGGTACGGGTGTGCTCCTAGATCCTCAGTCCTTCTGCTTGTAGTGCTTGGACACAACCCGACTGTCCCAGAAACAGAGAAATCAACAATACTCTGTGAAGCCTGCTTGCATACCCATAAGGAGCCCAATGACCTTGAGGTCCTCGCAGAGACTCCACTGTTACTAGTTGTACGTGACAGCTTCCAAAGGGAGCTCCATATTGTCATACGACTTCTTCAGATGGACTGAATAGGCAATGAGAATGCTGGGGTATTTACTCCCATTGTGCAGGAGCACAGCCTTCAGACTTCGCTTGGAAGAGTCTATGAAAAGCCACCAGTCTGAGGAATTGTGTGGAAAACCAAGAAAGGTGAACAAGCCAGAGACATTTATGTAGTAGTACAACTTGTTTTCAATGTCAAAGAATGAAGCAAAGTCCTAGTTCCGTGTCCTGAAACTGGTGATCCTCACATCTGCCTTGACTAGGTTCCATTGATTAAGCCGGGGTGCCAGGAGTTCTGACTACTGCTTAAATAGATACAAATCACGGGCACAGTCATTCAGGTCTTCCTGCATGATCCAGTGGCACTCATTGCCACTTGCTCCTGAGTCAACAGAGACATTGTCTTCAGAAGAGATCGACTTGGCACAATCTTCCCTTGAAGGCATTTTTTCATCTGATGAAGGAAAAAATCTTTATTTGCTGGGAGATCATCTGAGTAGGGAACATGTCTCATAGCTGAGGGAAAGTTGGGATATTTGATCTTTTTTCTAGAAGAAGAATTTAAAACTTATATTTGTTAGATAAAAATAACAATCATCTGCATAGTTCCATAACTCTCTGTTGAAGGCTGCTTTCTTGCCGTTAGACCATGCAGTTAGTCTATTGTAATAGAGTTTATAACATGTGTAGAGCCTAGGATTTGTCCTGATCTCCAATTTTACAGTCAAAATAATGAAAGTAAGCAGTTCTCAGGAGGGAAGTAATTGTTTGGTGCTGTGCAACTGTCGTGAAATCTCCCCATACGTAGCAGAATGAATTTACCTGGTTGATGCATCCTTGGTGTTCTGAAGTACCTGAAGCCATTGTAGAGATATGTATCATATGTATCACAAAAATCTTGGAAGCAAAATAAAAATTGATCATATATATATGGTTACACGAATAGT
The DNA here is from genome assembly GCF_046866305.1 of Octopus bimaculoides. Lineage (NCBI taxonomy): Eukaryota > Metazoa > Mollusca > Cephalopoda > Octopoda > Octopodidae > Octopus > Octopus bimaculoides. The sequence goes on from NC_142943.1 coordinate 18,528,619, forward strand.
CGCAAAAATCATAATAATGTATATCTCAAAAACTAGAGGTGATGAGTGAAAACTGGTTTTGTATCTGAAATCAGCATCCCAAAATTAGGCGAGAACAACTATTTTTATGTTCGCCTCAATTTCTCTGCAAGCCAGTGTAATTTTCATTTCCTTTTTTGATCATTCCAAGTGCTTTTATAATCACTGGTATTGTAACCGTCTTGAGATGTCACAGTTTTAGATTTTAATCAATAGATCTTTATATTTTCTGAGCTTATCAAATTCTTTTGCCGAGATATTATGATCACAAGGTATGTTCATGTCAATCAATAAACGGATTTTATTGTTTTGGTCTTTCACAACATAGTCTGGTTTATTAGCTTTGATAGACTGATTTGTGTGTACTAGAGAATCCCAAAGAATCGTTACATCTTTTACTTATTATTATTACTATTGAGTGAGAGAGCAGTGCATGCCATCAAAGTGACACTGGTGTAAACTATACGATGCTCAGTATACCCATCATGACTACCCGTTTGATAGGGGTACACCAGGCACATGCATCACAACTATATGTGCGTGACATAGTGATCTCATATCAAGATAAACAGCGCATGACCTTGTAGGTGGGGCCCAGTTAAATTTTTCTTCAGGTCGAGTATCCCATCCTGCTCAAAAGCTCCCTAAATAAGGGTAGTTTAAAGATGCTGAACAAAATACCCATGTTTCTAAAGGTGAATTATCCAAACCCCAAATAATTCCTCTCAACACATGGCTATGGTGTTCCACCACCAATTCTGCACGTGATCAGAGATGCACATATCGTTAGCCACCAAGGTACATGCTCAACTGGTTAAGGTCAAGCAACTGACAAACAAATTTGTGATATTGAGCAGAATATTTGTTGTAGCCCATCTTTTATACCAAGACAAAACAATGTACATGATGACACTTTCAATCAGTTAAGATCAGAAGCCATGAGAGCCACTGTCTGATACGGCATCAAGGCTTTTATTATTATTATTATTATTATTATTATTATTATTATTACTATTTTCTGCTTATTACATTTTATATCTCTTTATCCCAGGTTTTGGAGCTCCCGGAGTCTTGCATGCGTAGCGGGCTTACTACCTGTAGCCTACGGTACCATGCTATTCGTTCTTTTCAGCTATCTAACACTTTCCTGAGTATTCTGGCCGTGCGAAGGAGGCAAACCTTTTGTAACAGTTCTGCTGGGCACTCTATTCCAATTTCCTTTATATTCCTCTTGATGTCTTCTGATACTGTTCCCACGGACCCTACAATAACTGAACCTTCTTTATTTTCCATAGCCTGGCTATTTCGTACATAAGAGGGTTATATCTATCTATCTATCTATCTATCTATCTATCTATCTATCTATCTATCTATCTATCTACTCGCCTTCTTTCTTGACTATTCGTGGGTTAGAGAGGCATGCAACATCAACTATATAGCACATCTGGTGCACCTTCTCCACCACCACTAGATCCAGTCTGTTATGCTCTAGCACCTGATCTGTTTGGATTGGGAAACTCCCAAAAAATTTTATTATTATTATTACTATTATTATTTTTATTATTTATTTATTTATTTATTTTTAATATGCATGTGACAGTCACTTGCCGAGACACACTCAGCGTCGTGAGGCGAGTAAAGGATAAGAGATGTTACAGTATGACTGAGAGCTTGGGGAGGGGAAGTAGCGAAATATCTTCATGTAAAACATCACAGACATTTAAATGGATAGGGACTTTCTAAGGATGTGGGCAGTACTTGTCAGTACAATCTTTTGGATTTCTCTGAGACATGGTTCTCCTGGGATCGTATTATTATTATTATTATTATCATTGAGTGAGAGAGCAGTGCATGCCATCAAAGTGACACTGGGGTAAAATATACGAAGCCCATTATACCCATCATGACTACCCGTCTGATAAGGGTACACCAGGCACATGCACCACAACCATATGTGCGCGGCATGGTGATCTCATATCAAGATAAACAGCGCATGACCTCGCAGGTGGGGCCCAGTTAGAATTTTCTTCATGTCGAGTCGCCCATCCCGCTCAAAAGGTCCCTGAATAAGGTTTGTTTAAGGATGTTGAGCAAAACACCTATGTTTCCAAAGGTGAATTATTCAAACTCCAAAGAATTCCTCACAACACATGGCTATGATGCTCCCCCACTACTTCTGCTCATGATCAATGATGCACATATCATCAGCCACTAAGAGACATGCTAAAGTGGTTAAGGTCAAACAATTGACAAGCAAATCCGTGGTATTGAGCAGAATATTTGCTGTAGCCCATGTTTGTTACAGCCTCTTGCCGAGATACACCCAGCGTCTAGAAGCGAGTGAAGGATAAGAGATGTTACAGTATGACTGAAAGCTTGGGGATGGGAGGTAGTGAAATATCTTCATGTAAAACAACACAGACATTTAAATGGATAGGGTCTTTCTAAAGATGTGGGCAGTACTTGTCAGCACAATCTTTTGGATTTCTCTGAGACATGGTTCTCCTGGGATCTTATCTAGATGTTTCTGACATCCCTTTTTTATTATGCCCAGAGCATATACAATAACAGGAACAGTCCTCGTTTTAAGATGCCACGTGATTTGTATTTCGATTTCCAGGTCCTATATTTACTTAGTTTGTCAAATTCCTTTATAGATATATTTTTATCAGTGGGAACACTCACATCTATTAGTGTACAAGTCTTTTCTTCCTTTTCTTTAATAATTATGTCTGGTCGACTAGCCTGGATCGTTCTGTCAGTGTTGACTGGAAAGTCCCAGAGGATAGTGAAATTTTTACCTTTAATGACTAGCTCAGGACGATGTTCATACCAATAAGCAGGAGTGCTAATCTTTTGGTGTTTACATATTTTCGAATCTAAATACTGTCCTACCCTATTGTGGTGATTTTATATTGGTTGGTGTCAGCACAGGATACCCCGAGACGAGATGATCTATTGTTTCGTCAAATGTGTCGAAAAATCTGCATTTAGGGTTAGAACCGTTTTGAAGAACGTTAGCCTGGTAGCTTTTGTGAGCAAGCTTTGGTCTTGGGCTGTCAATAGGAAACCTTCAATTTATGCTTTCAGTCCTCAACCTCTCAGTTACTAATGGGTTGTTGATTTATCTACATCAGCATTTCGACTTCGAAGTATATACTGTCCATGCAGAGGCCTCTGGATCCATCGCTCCTCAATTTGTTTCTTCCCGTTCTTCTTTGCAGTCTCCTTGATCCATTTCGCTTTGTTTTGTGGCAGTGGTTTCAGGTTCTTCAACTATTAATTAATATCAATTTCCCCTGCGAATTTGTAAGTTTCCTTGGCAATCGAATGTGACATTTTGCTGCTTTCGTGTTTGCACACAAGTCTCAGGTTTCAGTCCTTTGTACTAGATAAGTACCTGTTCATTGCTATTGTGGAGGTCTTATAGCACAGTGCTACCTGCATCATTCCTCCTCTCCCGTTACTTCTAGGTAGGTACAGACGATCAATATCTGCTTTTGGGTGGTGAATGTTCTTAGAAGTTATTATTTTCTCGTCTACCTGTCCAGGCGTTGGAGCTCTGTAAGATTCCAGTTAATGATGTTAAAACTTTACTGGACTACTGGAAGTGCTAGGGTGTTAATGGCTTCGATACGATTTTAGAGTTGAGTTCAGTTCAGTTTTTAGTATGAGTCTTATTCTCCTCTAATATTCTTTTCTTATTTTTGCCTTCATAGTAGCATGTTGTATACCATCTCCGTTTATCCCCAGGTATTTGCAATATTCTTGTAGGTCAAGCTCCTTGATGGTAGTGTCGGTATCTAATTTAATGGAAGCTGTTTGCCTGAGCTTTCCACTTACAAAAGTTGTTTTAGTACACTTATCAATGCGAAAGTCCATCCCGATGTCATTGCTGAATTCTTTAACAGTTGTTAGCAGCCCTACTAGCTCTTCGTCATTTCTAGCAAACAGCCTCAGATCGTCTATATAAAACAGATGGTTTATTGTGGTATTGTAAACATTGAACCATACCTGGTTTTATTTAGTTCGTTTGAGAGTGGGATCAGTGCCATGTAAAAGATTAATAGGGAGAGGGAGTCACCTTGAAAGATGCCTCGTTTGATGTTGATGTTAATAGTTTGGCTCATCCCATTATTGTTGTTTAGAAGGAGACGTGTGTTCCACTTGTCCATGCTACTTTGTAAGAATATGGAGATGACAGAAGAGATCTTATATATTTCAAGAGTTTTGAGTATCCAATTATGTGGGACACTATCAAACGCTTTCCTGTAGTCTATCCATGCCATACTTTGGTTTTTCTATTTGATCTGGCAATTCTCTACAATCATTTTACTTATGAGTAATTGATCTTTTCACTGATAAGAATTCTTTTTACAGCCTTTTTGAGCTTGTAGAAGGATAGATCTCTGTTCAAGGAAAGCGTATATTCTGTCAGTTAATGTGGATATGAGTTTGTTTTGTGGAGTGACTTCTTAAAGTACGTCTGTTGTATGTTGTTATTCAGCCCGGAGCTGCTGCTGTTGCTTCTTCTTCTTCTTCTTCTTCTTCTTCTTCTTCTTCTTCTTCTTCTTCTTCTTCTTCTTCTTCTTCTTCTTCTTCTTCTTCTTCTTCTTCTTCTTCTTCTTCTTCTTCTTCTTCTTCTTCTTCTTCTTCTTCTTCTTCTTCCAGACAATGTAGTGAAAGTAGAGATGTTAAATACTGAACTATTATTGTAGGTAGATGAATGTCTATTGTTTGAATGTAACAAGAAACAAAATATTAATATAATTTCATCGAATATATATATTCCTCCTGTGCTAATAAATTAAAGCATACACATGGAATGTTGTGCAGAGTTAATCTCTGATAGAGACTGCGGAACTAAGACGCAAGAAAAAAATCAAAATATATAAAATGTTGCTCTTCGAGAAGTATGTACGACAGAAGTAAATCACGAAAGTACTTAACAAAAGATTGTATGCAGCTTAAATTGCATTAAAAGGCAAATGCGAACCGAAATAGAATGATCCATAAATGCATTTTATAAATTTCATTTTGGAAAAAAAATGGTAAAAATATAGGGGTGGTTGTCAGGTATTTATTGGAATTTAGATTAATAATTTTTGGGCAAGGAGATAAGCTTTTGCATGATGCAATTTCTCCGAGTCCCCAAACGATAACCTTTGTCGCAGAAACTGCTAGCTAAGATTAACTTTATGCAATTTCTACAGAATTTGGTTTTAGGTGAAATAAGTTCATACAATAACTCGTTACTAGATCATTGATCGCAAAGAATTTTCATGTTATGAAATGATTTTAATATAATTTCATAATACCGTTGTAATATGCATTAGCTGATATGTTAATATTATTTAAGCAGTAACAAGAAGAAACATACTTCAGGGCAATCAGGTTACCGTGTTTTTGAAGATACAAAGAAAAAGGTTATATGCTTGTTATATGAGTGTACGACATGGACTCTAGCAAAGCGTCTTGAAAAGAAAATTGACGGATCTTATACAAGAATGCGTCGAACCGCTGTGGACATCACCCAGAGACACCCTACGAAAAGACTTCTCGACGATAATTTACCACCAATGTCACACGTCTTCAGAGAAAGAAGAATGATATTCGCTGGACATTACTGGAGAGCAAATGATAAGATCATCAACGACGTTCTTTGGGAACCGAAGCATGGGTACGCAATTGTTTGTAGACCACATCGAACCTACATAAAGCAATTTTGCGAGGACTCCAAATGCACCCGAGGAGACCTACCACATGCAACGGTGGACCGAACGGACGGGAGAGAACGAGTCACGGTAACCCGTGCAATAAGCACACGCTGCTGCTGATGATGATGCCTGTGGCAATGACTCAAGGATTCATATACTTGGAAGGATTGTCCTTCTCGGCAGTGAAAACTAAGGTCATAATGCAAGGTACTTATTACTTTATTACATAATATAATATGTGTCAACTCAATGAAGCTGAGGGCAATTTTTAAGATAATTGAGCAAACTCTTTCTGGCAATCCTCGAGCAAAAGTTGCTCTGTGCTTTCAATGCATTTGTAACAATAAAATTATAACCTTCTACAAATGTTCTATTAAGGTCGCCACACGTTTCTACACTTGATAATTTCTAGTTACATGATAACAGCCCAGTGGATGTACACGTAACAGGGTATCATAAAAATCTTTTCAATCCTTATCACTTTACTCTCTTTTGAAGTTTAATTCAATGCTTCTACCCTTTAGAAACGACATTTTATCTGACCTAACAGACCATTATATTGCTATTATGGCAGCACCATTCATATCCTCCCTACATCTTCCTTCCTACTCCTACCTCTTCCCTCACTTCTCAGTGTTCTTTCCTCACCCTTTTCTCCATTCTATTGTCATCATTTTTTATCTCTTGTGCCACCTTTTTGTCCTTATTTCTTACCATCAACCTAGTACCTATTTTATCACTATATTTCCCCCCTGCTAGATTAGGATATCTATTTATTTACACCCGTCTGTTAATTTTCACTAATCTACATTATGTATATGTAGGCACAATACATATAAATGCTTCTAATGAACACTGTATCCCAGAAACAGCTGTAAAAACCTACTGGCACTTTCCATTCCCTTCCGAGTTTTATGATTAGTGATTCCCTGGATTCTTACTTACCTATCTAGATTGAACTTACACAAAAGACTACTCAAGTTTTCCTCTATCTCACCAATGATATTACTAAATTTATTAATGTATAAACGACTTGATGTCCACCTTAATTTTATAATACACACATGCACTGACACATTTATAGAAGTGCAGGCGCAGTTGTGTTGCAAGAAATTTGCTTCTCAGTCACATGATTCCACTTCGTAGCACGTTGGGGGATTTCTTCAAATCTAGCACCGTGCTTTGTGAGGGGGTTTTGTACACGGCAATTGAAAGAAGCTAGTAATGTATATAGCTAGTATATATATATATATATATATATATATATATATATATATATATATATCTTCTTTTATTCTTTTAATTTTTTTACTTGTTTCAGTAATTTTGACTGTAGCCATGCTGGAGCGCCGGTTTTTAGTCGAAGAAATTGACTCCTGGACTTATTCTTTGTAAGCCTAGTACTTATTCTATCGGTCTCTTTGCCGAACCCCTAATTTACAGGGACATAAACACACCGACATCGGTTGTCAAGCGATGGTGGAAGGACAAATAAAGACACACACACATATATATGTATATATACGACGGACTTCTTTCAGTTTCTGTCTACCAAATCTACTTACAAGGCTTTGGTCAGCCCGAGGCTATAATAGAAGACACTTGTCCAAGGTGCCACACAGCGGGCCTGAACCATGAAACTTGTGGTTCGAAAGCAAGCTTCTTACTACACAGATACGCTTGCGCCTATATATATATATATATATATATATATATATATATATATATATATATATGTATATATATATATATATATATACATACTAGCTGACGTACCCGGTAATTCCCGGAAAAGCGGGGGTTATCCTTCGGTTCCGTTCACATAATTGTTTCACTAAGCCAATAACATCAATACAAAGTATGTAGTGCTTAAAACAGTTTTTACTCTTTTACTTGTTTCAGTCATTTTGACTCTGGCCATGCTGCAGCACCGCCCTTAGTCGAGAAAATCGACCCAGGACTTATTCTTTGGAAGCCTAGTACTTATTCTATCGGTCTATTTTGCCGAACCGCTAAGTTACGGGGACGTAAACACACCACCATCGGTTGTCAAGCAATGCTGGGGGGTGAAACACAGACACACAAACATATACACGCACGCAGACACACATACACACACACACATACACTCTCTCTCACACACACACACACGCTCACACACACACACATATATATATATATATACATATATACGATAGGCTTCTTTCAGTTTCCGTCTACCAAATCCACTCACAAGGCTTTGGTCGGCCCGAGGCTATAGTAGAAGACCCTTGTCCAAGGTGCCACGCAGTGGGAATGAACCCGGAACCATGTGGTCGGTAGGCAAGCTACTTACCACACAGCCACTCCTGCGCCTATTGTGCATTTACAGAAAATACCGAACCGTCTTACATAGCTTACATAGGATGTTGTTTTTAGGAAATCCCAATAAGTTATGAATACCGAAATTGTGAAGTCATTTACGTATTAACATGAAATTAACTACCCGATAGTAAGAATTCAATAAAGTAGCCCCGAAAAGGGCTTTAATGTGTTCCCAGTGTATATAGAACTTACAGGAAAAAGATATGTATGCCAAAATTGTGAAGTATGTCACGTAATAACATGTTAATCAGATATGTGATAATAACAATTCAAAGTAAATAACTCTGAAAAGGGCTTTTGTGCGTTCCCAGAGAATATTACCCCCAGGAGCGCTAGTGTTGAAATAGATTTACTATAGATGTAGAAATAAACTGAGATTTAGTTTTACAGTAGGCATACAAATGAATTTGCGTATAGGTTTAAAGATAAAATGACATAGATTATCAACACATTTACAACACTTACGAAAACATCAACGCAGCTATCAATATGAATTAAGAAAATGTTCCTACATGTAAAAAGCGTGTGACCTGTATGAATACAGTGCAGATTGCAATGTTATTGATAGATAAATAGCGATTTCATTTCTGTTTGTTTGTTTGGTTGGTTGTTACATAGAGTACATCGTTATAAAACATTAGCACATCTATCAATATAAACTATGAGGATGTTCGTACATGTAAACAAGGCGTGACCTTTGTGATGACAGTGCATTTGTCTAAAAGCAGAACAGTTCTTCATGCAGCGCTTGTTAATTGGCTGAAGTGACATGAAAGGCATCGTCATTCATGATATATTCATGAATAAGTCTCTAACCGAAATAAGTGGATCTATTATTTAGGAAAGTATTATTTACTTGTTTAAGGGTTGTACTGGGTAAATTGCGAAAATAATTCTAACAATTCAAATATTAAAAAATAAACATACTTGATTTATACCAAATAAAATCACTGACCTTGCCTGACAATTTCTTGTAAGAAAGTCCACGTAATGTAGAATGCTTGTTTAATAAATCGAGAAGTATTTATTATACATTTTTCATTTATTATATACAGGAAAATGAATGGGGTATTTCCCTTGGCGGCTAATGGTTATATATGTGAATCCCTTCTAGGGGCCGTAGCCACCCAATTATAGATTTTGCTTCCATCGAACCAACGTCGAGTATACTTACATCCAGAATAAAAAAAAAAAGAAGCTGTTCACTCCTGCCAGCATGGCTAAAGTGTCAATAATGTCTAGCGGCAATGTTGGTGCGCAGCTGACGGCATTGACCGTGGAAAATATCACAGACTCGTGTATCCTCGATCCTCTCTGGGTTCCACTGCCAAATGTCCTGCTGGGTGAAATTTCACTCCATTGCCTGCTCACACTTCATTTATCGATACAACTCTCCTTGACTTTTCTTACTCCTGCATCATCTCCTGCCTCTCCCTTGTGTTGGTGGTGTCACTGTGGGTTCTTGTAGTGTTTTCAATTCCTGTCTTGCCCTCTGCCACATTCCCAGGAAGGTCATTGTGTTTCATTCCCTCCACTGCCACTGGAGTGCTTTAGCTGCCTTGATTACCTTCTATTACCTCACTATTCTCACTGGAATCATTGCTGTACCAGACATTTTGATATCCCTCATATCGGTGTACTGTAGAGGTTCTCTTACACGTGTTATTATGAATTCCTTCCTGATACGATTGAACAGATTCCGTACATCCCAAACCTGCTTGAAAATGTGAAATGCCCAACCACTTGTAAAGATGACAACTCACCATACGCTGTAGTCAGTCACTCGCCTATCGCACCCTAACGCCTAATAAAAAAATGATACATTTAGTGGATGTTACAAAAATATACAACAATAGCCAGAAAAAAAAAACTAATAAAATTTGTAAAATGAAATAAGTTTGTACACAACAAGAAGAGGTGAATTTTTACATTTCGCATATGAATCTCTCATTTTTTCGAAGAGAAACCACTTTTAATAAAAGGCATTACTCTGAGAAGCTTGTGTAGGTATATACAATTATTTGAACTCCATTGGGAAGTATTTGGATTCCATGTATAGCATTTCACAAACACATACGTTTGTATGTATGTGTCTTTATTTATATTTATATACATACATATGTGTGTGCATGTTTGCGTGTGTCTGCTTCATTAAAAAACAAGACTATGTTCCACTTCTATCTTTTTTATTACATATTTTCCATATTTTCGTATCAATTTCTAGCAGATATATATGCGTGTATGTATATAGGAAGTTATAAATATAATAAGCTAATAAATACTACCTATATACATTTAATGTATATATATATATATATATATATATATATATATATATATAAAAGCGTGTATATATATATATATATATATATATATATATATATGATGTATATCTATTTATCTATCTATCAATATATATATATATATGTATATATATATATATATGTATATATATATATATATATATATATATATATATATATATATATATATATATATATATATATATATATGCATACACACACAATTGGAATAGTTTTTGACAGTTTTCTTTGAAGCCACTAAAATTCATATTGATGTGCATACACACATTCTTCACAAGGTTTGTTTTTTTTTCTTCCCCTTCTATTTCCTCACTCACATTGTTTTCATCCCTCACATTTAGACCCCATCTCCGATTAACAAACTTACATCTATACACGCATACACAAGCATGCATAGAAACAAAGAACAATTTACATTGTTTAGCTTATCAACAAGACTCATTTTAATGGAAATATTTGATTGAAATATAAAGCAAACTGAAAGCCTTTTCAATTTGAAACTTTTTCTAATTAATGGATCTGTACAACGAAAACCCCCACTGGCAATATACTGATCGGTCCTAGCAAAAATTAATACTCAATGTAAATAAAATCCCATCATTACTGTAAAACAGTTGGATGGAGTGTATAAACAAATGAAACGGTTCTGTTTTATCTGGCTTTGTTTTAGTTGTTGATAACAATGAAATAATATTATCATTCTTTAGCAGAGCTTAGCTGACTTTTAAACAACGTGTCCTATTCAAGACGCCTACTTTCAAAAACCCAATAACGGTCAGAGGTTATTGGATACTTTACACATGTAACAAAGATATTGTTCTCTTGGGTTTGCGCATGGCTTTCGATAAACAAATATGTAAAGAATAATTAGTAGAACTGACGTAATTTTTTTCTATAATGCGTTTATTATTTGCTTGCATAGACGCATACATGCATAATATTCACATCTCTACACGTTTACACACATAATTTTTAATATTTACATATTCATATGTTTACATACTGTATTTACATGCAATTTTAGACAGTTTTATGTGCTTCTTACTTCAAGTAATTTATTGTATAATCTAATTCCAATACAAGATAACTTTGGGTGTATTTTGAATCGTAAATACTATTTAATATACATATATACATACAAGCACACATAGAAACACACATAGACACATATGCATGTATACACACATATATCGGTTTTTCTCTATCTCTTTCGCCCATACACACCTCAAATATATTAATATATAATGGTAATACAATGGACAATTCTGATTAGCAGTGTATTGGTGTATTATTGCTCTCTCTGTAAGTCTCGCAACAACACTGATATGCAAATGTTCTTAGCATGTAAACCAAGAAATATTTTCTCTATAGCAGTAATCTGTTTTTGTCTCAACATTATAGCATTGGAAATAAATGAAGTCTGATGTTGAATTTGTTGATCTAAAATTACAGCCAGTCGAATATCTACACCGCGCTGCCTTGATATGTCTCCCATGCTGTATTTCATTTATATGTATAAAACACATAAATGACAGGTGGATTCTCTGCATAGACATACAAAAATACACACACGGACATACGTCAAACCATTGAGTTCAAACGAGTTCGCAGAAAATTGTATCTAAGATTGAGTTCCAATTTCCACATGAGAGTATTTTCTTTAATTTAATGCGCTTCCGTCAAAGATGTAAAAGCAGATCCTGTCACATTCTTTTGAATATCAAGCAAGTAGGTCTGACCATCCTTTGGTGGATAACCCATATGAAAAGTCGTTAACCAATTACTGCATTAGATGTCCGTATGCATGTACGTATTTATGTATGTATGCGTTTGTATGTATGCATGTATGTATGTATGTATGTATGCATGTATGCATATATGTATTATGTATGTATGCATGCATGCATGTATGTCTCTCTCTCTCTCTCTCTCTCTATATATATATATATATAATATGTGGACCCATTGATACCGACACATTTTTCTCTCTCCCTTTCTTTGTCTCTCTCTCTTTCTCTCTCTCTCTCTCTCTCTCGCTCTCTCCATTTTCTCCTCTTATAACAAAGAGCGTAGGCTCGAAACGTCAAAGACTTTTCCATTATTCCCGATCATCAGACTAATACACCTGCTTGTTGTTCCCTTACTTCTCTCCCTCTCACTCTCTCTCTTGTTTGCTATGCATTTGAACCATGCATACATACACACACAGACACACACACACACTCACATACATACATACATACATACATATTAGCAAATAGCAACAGAGACAATTCGCAAATATAATGAAAATATCTGTCCGTGCAAATTTTAGCAAAGAGCTCGATGAAATGAAATAATTTGATTTCACTATGATATCATAAAATCTACAAAATCGTATAAAAATTTAAAAAGAAGACATAAAATTTAAAAGAAGACATATTGAAAATGTTGCTGGATATGAACAAGATCTTAGCAGCATAAAGTTTGTTAGTTTTAAAGACGCTGATTCTCACTCAATGTAGAATCGTTGTATTTGTAAAGACCAGCCGAAAAGCCATGAAATTTAATTGTACTCACACACACGCATACATACACATACGCACATGCATACATATGTACATACAACCTTACATACAAGTATACATAAACACACACACACACACACACACACACACACACACACACACACACACACACATATATATATATATATATATATATACATATGCATGTATATATATATATATATATATATATATATATATATATATATATATATATATACACACCGTATTAGTCGTACATGGGGATCTGTTATAGTTATCAGGTGATGGCAGTTAGACACTTTTTGAAGTAAATATAAAATATTAGGTCATAGCACTGTACGTTGACTAGAACTATCATAACACGACGTGTGTGTCTGTGTGCGCGCGCGCGCGCGCGTGTGCATGTGTGTTAGCAGGTATTAGATGTCATATGACCCTTCCATCACATGAGCGGGCCTGTACATTGCAGCCACTCGACATGCTCCTAGAAATAATAGTCAAAGTTCACTCAAATCACATCATGTCATTTTTTTTCTTTTTTTATAATTCAGATTCACTAAGTCTTTTAATAGACATAAGAGTCATGCTACAAAGAACAAACCATATCTTTTTAATAAATTTATCAACTGTGCAGAGTCGCATTCACAAAGTGGATAGTGAAGTTAGCTATGATGATATTTATTAGTCAGATTTTAATCGAATATATCTCTATCATCTCGAAGACAGGTACCTCCTGTGAGGAGGGATAACATTTTGGAAAGTGTACAATTAATCTCTGGCTACATCATCAATAGAATAAGTAACAGAACAAAATTGAAACAACTGCATTAGAATGATAAAACAGTAAATCAATTGTGAGAACGAAATATATGCATGCGGACAGTGCTTATGAATAAATGTATTGCATTGGATAATGATATGTGTTCATATTATCAAGAGGCAAGGAAAGATCTAACAGTATGATATCTAGAAAGTCTAAAATAACAGGTGAGGAGAAAGTAATCCCGTATCGAATTATTTTGTTGCCAAATAATTCAAACTTTGCTAAATATAAACAGATCGTTGATGAGACAGGTGCCACCGAAATATACAAATGATAGATAATGAGAAGTTAGAGGGTAAGTTGAAAATGAGAAAGCAAGTTAACAAAACAGCATCAAAAGGTTTTGAATATTTTAACAACTGAAAATAAAGTTGATAAAAATGTATTGGCCAGCAGGTTGTGCGTACAATAATTTCCATAAAATTTGGTGAGAGCAGATATTCTTAGCTTCAAAATAAAGAAATACTTTTGTCAGAGTTCGTGCGGTTAGAAATATCAAATTTTATGGGTAATTCGCCGACATACAAGGTGCAGGTGTGGGCGTGTGTGAAGAAGTTTGCTTTTCAACCACATGCTTCTAGGTTCAGCCCCACTGCGTGGCACCTTGGGTAAGTATCGGATCGACCAAAACCTGGTGAGTGGATTTGGTACACGGAAACTGAAAGAAACTTGTCGTATATATATATATATATATATATATATATATATATATATATATATATATACATATATACATATATATGTGTGTGTGTGTGTGCGCACGCGCGTATGTATATATATGTGTGTGTGTGTGCGCACGCGCGTATGTATATATATGTGTGTGTGTGTGCGCACGCGTGTATGTATATATGTGTGTGTGTGTGTGTGTTTCCTCCCACCCCGTTTGACAACTCATGTTGGTGTGTTTATGTGCCCGCATCTAGGCTTTAAAAAATAGGTACTGGGATCAATTTCCTCGGCTAAAATTTCCTCAAGGTAGTGCCCCTCTTCGTTTCTATTCTTAGTATTTGAAGATTTTTGCAATGAAGCTGCATCGTAAAAATTCCAATAAAATATATAACAAATTGATTTTCAACTGAAAAATTCATTTCCAATCGGCACCAAAATGTGGGCGACGAAAATTTTCTATCAAGTGGAACGATAGAATAACATTATTATTTATCAATATCACAGGTAAATCAACAAACTGTAAATTTGTGAATACAACTATTAACCTTTAAATTAGTTTGGTTTGATCCTAATCCGTCGTAGGTTTGCAATCAAGTAAATCAAGCGACATTTATTTCTTATTTATGGCGGTGAAAGAAGTACCTCGGGAATCGAACTTGTAATAACAATTCAATTAATCAGGCATTTGATTCCTATTTTACGGCTGTCGTTAATTCCTACCATCTAGAAAAGTATGTTCATTTATGACCTAAAATGAGTTCTTATCCTTTCCCAGCTAGCCACTCTGGTGAAAGCTAAAGAAAAATGTCCAGAGTAAAAGGCATTTCAGGTATCCAAATATATTCTGGTTTTGCTTCTTTCTCTACAATAATTTTATTAAAGTTAAGAAAAGTATGATTTCTGCAATATTAGAGAAATTAATGCTGCAAATACACCCCCACCCACCGCCTCTGATCTATTCCCTTGAAAATCGTTGAACCTCACTTAACGAACGACGGGCGGAAGGAGAGAGACTTATTTTGGTGAGATTAAACTTAATTAAATTAGAAATGTATAAACGTGCATGTATCGGAAGGACACACACACACACACACACACACACACACACACACACACACACACACACACCCACCCATACACACACACACACACACACACACACACACACACACACACACACACACAAACATACCCACACACACACTAACTTACAAAGATAGTTATACAAACACATAAACAGTCATAGAACGATATGAATATACATGAACACGTGCGTGTAACCTCTAAAATACAATCTATTCTACTAAAATACCATCTAACTCCTCTGAGAAAACACAGAAAAAATATTTGTATGTATTTCTAAAGATGTTAGCCATCGATTATACTCTATTTATCTTGGTTTAACTCCTAGTACTAATAATTGCACCTAAAACTAGAACTGAACTGACAAATCAACTGAAATTATCTCCTTGTATCAACATTGTAAATGTCTTTCATCATAATTTTCACATTCAGTATATTTTCTTTCTATATCTAATTAGATTTTCTTAAATTAAGCTCACTCTTTTGATTGTGTAACGAAGCAAAATCTATCTAGTTGTTCTTCAACAACACACGTTTATTTAACGGATAATTTAATCTCGGTAAATCTGTTAATTCCTATCATTCTTATGTTTATTTGTCGATCTCTTCAGATTTTTTCGACTGTCATTAAGAGTAGACACGATCAGCAAGCACCTGCTGTGATGTATATCTCCTCCAGCCTCTCTATACAACTCGAGAGAAATAGCTGAATACTTAAAGTCTGTTCATTTAATGCCCCTAACTATATAAACACACATATTAAAGAATCTGTACAATGTAATCTTTGATATGTGTGACTTTGTTAGCTTTTCTTTTGCTTTACCACTGTATTAAATTCCGTAGAATATTGCCCGAAGTGATAGCAATTAAAGCAAACTAATGTTAATAGGCGTTAGGCTAAGTTTGCTGCTTTGTAAAGGTGGCAATAGGTTTTAAACGAAAGTCTGTAATTTATAGAAATTACAATTATATATTGCCAACTCAACTGGAAGCGAATGTTCTAAAATGAGAAAATGGATTCGGTGAAAATGATAGAATTTCATTTCGTTTGCCCATGTGACACTAAAAGAATCACAAGCCCGCCCCACTGTGACCGAAGGCTAAAAGTTCATCGACTGGATATCACTTAATGCCAGGAACAGAGGCATAGTCTTATGGTGTGTATGTATGTATGTATGTATGTATGTATGTATTTAAGGAGTGTTTAAATATACATTATGTGCATATGCTTGGCTTTTTGTTATTGTTTGTATATATATATGTAGCGCTGTGAGCGTTTATGTACCGAAGTATTGATTCTGTGTAGATATTTATAGTTTTCGTAAGTTGACGTCTATGGGGATTTTAAAAATGATGCCCATAAATGATTTTTTGTGAAAGTATGTTTTGTGTAATATGGCGAGATGCTTGTACATATATGTTTATGCCAGCGTACATGTGCACGTATGTATGCGCGATTGTGTGTAGATCTTGTTTGATTATGTGTACGCGTGTCTGGAAATGAATATAAAACTATAAAAGCGCAGCGTGTGCCCATATCAATCAGTCAGTTGATTCACATCATTACATGCCAGTGATGATCCCTAAAGAAAATTTGACAGATTGCGTAGAGTGTATGTGGGAATAGCCATATAAGCTTTCATTATCAATCTTTGCTTCACTCTGTTTTGAAGCCTTGTAGCCATTTCAGTGATACATTTCAAAGAACCTGTACCCATGTCATCCACTATTTACGTTAATCAGTAGGTAAAGTTTCCCACATAAAGAATAGCCTTCTGCTCTTAAACCTGGTGCTTACAACAATTATGCAGCTATCCAGCAACTTATGACAGACAAATAATAAATAGATAAATAAATGAGATTATTCTATGCTGTTCCGTCTTACAGAAAATCACTATGTCTTTCAGGCATGTTTCCACATTATTAACTTTCATAAAAAGCACGATGTTCTAATTAGTGATAACAATACATTAGGGGAAATTTTGAAAACCACTGGCCACAAACCTTTTCAGAAATATTCTCGTACGTTCAGTGACACACATTTACTTCAATAACTGAGAGATTACAGCATTACAAGCTTACGGCATTACACATGCACAGACACACATGTGCATACATACATTCAAACATGCATACAAATATATAAGTGTGCGTGTGTGTTTGTGTGTGTGTGTGTGTGTGTGTGTATGTGTGTGTGTGTGTGTGTGTGTGTGTGTGTGTGTGTGTGTGTGTGTGAAGGCGCATACCTTAGTTGTTGGGGTGTTGCACTCACGATTGCGAGATCGTGTGTTCGATTCCCAGACTGGACGTTGTTTTCTTGAGCAAAGCACTTCATTTCACGTTGTTCTGCGAACATTTCGTCATCTGTACAGATGATGTCGATTTGATGGAGGGGGTGAGCTTATGTGTGCACAATTTTTTCATCGCTATAAAAAAAAATCATCTGTGTGGTTGTTCAGCAAGAAATTGCCGAACCTTCATACGTCGTCTAACGATGGGAGAGTCCATTATATATATATATATATATATATATATAGCTATTGGCACGTAAGAAGTGTACATTGAACTCATGAAGCTCCGGTTTCAAACTACTGCACATAATCTTGTGTAAAAATTATATATTAGCAATATAGGCAGTATCAATACCGAAATGTAATATTATCATCACTTAAACGTGGATAAATTACACTGCTGTAGAGACCATTAGAGAAACTCTTAGATCGGTTTTGGGCGCAAAAAGCACACCATACGCTGGCTTCCGCTAATTTACCTTAAGAGTACCTTAAGCGTATAAGCCACTTAAGTTGTAATACCATAACAATTGGTTAGTTGGTCGTTCCCTTCACTGAAGACCTGGAATTCATCGAAAAGGACTTGAAATAAATTAACATACACAAAAAGTAGCGTACACATTAAGCCTCTACAAGTTTCGGCTTGCATCTGTAATGTAATGGAGAAAGCTACTTATTTAAGTATGTAACAATTACTTAAAGAAAGCAATTCTTAAAGGCTTGACCGTTTGGAAATTTTTATAAATTCATGTTCCAAGAAATTTCCTGTAATTTCAATTTCTGAAGTTTATTGAATATTTGAACCAGAAGCTTTCCTCTAATTTATATATTCGTTACATTCATTGCAGAGTAGATTTCATAAACAATATTAGCACGTTGCAGGCGAAATTTTCCGTTTTCATTTGCAATAGTCTCTCACTCTCTCTCTCCCGCC
Source organism: Octopus bimaculoides (assembly GCF_046866305.1). Lineage (NCBI taxonomy): Eukaryota > Metazoa > Mollusca > Cephalopoda > Octopoda > Octopodidae > Octopus > Octopus bimaculoides. The sequence goes on from NC_142943.1 coordinate 18,547,370, forward strand.
TCTATTTTCATTAATGATAATTTAATATACTTTCATTTCAATGTTTCCATTTAGAATTTTAATTCGCTATTTACAAAATCCACAGTTTCTTCTCTATACGTAATGTAAAAAAATATTTATTGAATGAATGAATGCTATAAGACAACATAATTGTATAACTGTGATGTGTCCATGATATAGTACACTATTATAATTTAAAAAGAAAAAAAGTTATTTTGTTGGTATGGTTGTTTGGAACGCTTACAATATGTGATCACTTCTATTTCTAGCACGCTAAATGTGCTAGGGTTACCTTGAAGTTTCGTTACATTACAGATATATTACAACTACGATAAATAACTGAAAGAAATACTAAGCAAGTGAGATTTTTTTATAAATTGAAGTTTTCAGGAAAATTTACTTTCTGAACTTCCTTTCATTATTGAATATTTCAAGTTCACAAATTTAAACATTCGGTACAAGATAGTTTATCATTCTTTTGCTTGAACCCGCACACTTCGTTAATTTCCGTAATTTTTTTTCTTTATTTACATTTTGCACGCCGTGTTCATCTCTGTGTATTTGTAGTCAGTCACACACGCACGATTGTGTTTTTGTATGTACGCTTGTATACATTTATGTATGTGTGTGAGAGAGAGAGAGAGAGAGAGAGAAAGAAAGAGAGAGAGTGAGTTAAGGGGTGTGTTGTCATGTATATGTACATACATAAATACATATACATACATCTTTTGGTATGTATGTGCGTGTGTGTGCTTGCGTGAAACAGAGAGAGTGATGTCTAAGTAACACTCACACACATACACACACACACACACACACTCTCTCTCTCACATATACACATACACACATACACACACATGTCCATTTCATATAAACGTACATACAGCTTTCACTTTCTCCTCTCTTTCATTTTTAAACAAAACTAAATAAATAAAAAAAAAATTACGGAAATTAACGAACAAAACCAGCTGTTTATTTTGGCATTTCTGGGGGTTCAACCCAAAGAATGCCGATAGTTTTTAACAAGCTTTTATTTATACCACTTTTTTTCATATTATGTTTATTTCATTCGTTGTTTTCAATATTCTCTCTTCCCCTCTCTCTCTCACACACACGCACACGCACACACACTCACACGCACACACATTCACACGCACACACACTCACACGCACACACACACTGTCTCTCTAATATAAACACGCACACTGTCTTTGTAATATAAACAGACACACTCCAGATTTGACTAGCAGAAAACCACTCGTAGAGCGGTGTTTCTGCTAGTATATATAATTTTGATTCAGTTCTTACAAACTGCAACCCCATTCCCTATATAAACACAACCAGTTCATAGTTTAGAAATTCTTACCTGTGGAGATGATTGTGTTTAAGTAGTGAAATAGGTTGTTACTCGTAATGTGTGAATAAAATTTGAGAAATACATGCATATCCTATGTTTGCGATATAGTCAGTCCTTGATTGGAGCGAGGTCTGATTTGTCGTTTTTATCAGGGCCTGCATACATACATACATACATACATACATACATACAGACAGACAGACAAACAGACAGACAGACATGCACATGCACCCACGCACACACACACATACACACATACACACGCACACACATACACATATGCGAACTTCACGTTAGTTAAAATATGTTTGTGACTCACTTCCACTTCTAAAGACAAATTCACTACATTTACATTGGAGAAAAAAATTCTATCCAATGGTAAAAGGCGTAAAAACCCAATATCTGCTGAGTATGCCTCCTGGTGGATTCTCGGACGCTGCATTTCTGCCTCTTAAGACGTTATCAATAGAAAATTCCGACGAAAGGTAACTCTAGGCAGATTGAAAACCGTGGCTTTAACTATAACACGGCCAACAACATTGTCTGAGGTGCGCTATTAGACGGTCAGATCGGAAGAAATTCAGCAGTCAGCGCTAAGCAGTGTTTAGGCATAGTCGAACATATTTCAGTTTCTAAAAGCAAATTCACTGCTAACTGAGCCGCCAGGAGCCCCCTAATACGGAGCCTTGAAACCATGAAACTCAACATCGACGAAACACCTGCTTGATATTTAGGGAACTTGCGGAACTGAGTTACAATCTCTTTACAAAATTTTCGAAAGAAAAACTGAAATCTGCAAAATCTTAAGTTCAGTTTCTCCGTAATAACTTTAACAGCAAAAAGCGGCTAAACAGAATACAAGAATTTATTAGAACTCACAGTAATGTTCAGAGAGAGAAGCAATGAAAATAGCGATGAAATTGACTTTAAAACAAATTAGAAAAGCTGGTAAAGAATAAATAATAAATGTGTGAAAGACTACAGTAACAATAGATGTAAATGAGATATAGACAGATATAAAAACTGATAGAGAATAGATGGAAACTAAGTTACAAATTTGATTCTCAGCAAGAAAAATAAAGCATGAAGAAGATGAAATATTTAGACTAGTCACAGTTTTAATTTAGGTCATTCTTATAAGTGATAGTGGGATTAGGAAGTATATCTGGAAGTACAGGAAATATATTTAGCAATTAAAAAAACAAAACAAAAACAGTTAAGAAATGACTGATGAATTCAGGAATTTACTTGCCACAATTTCTACTTGAAAATGTAATGTCACCATTTTTTCCACGATACAATATTTATTGACATTTGTATGCAGTAATTCAATAAACACTCCCTTACTACGCTCCATTTATACAGAGGTACATATGACAGCACAAGAGAAAGAAGAGAGGAGAGATGGTGGGCGGGGGAAGGGAAGAAAGAGGAGGGGACGAAGACTAAGAAAGAGTCATATGCGTATTCCAAAGAAATGTTTAAAAGATTCTTACATTTGGGTGTCTGTATATGTGTCCGCACTAACATGTATGCTTACATACATACATACATACATACATACATACATACATGCATATATATATATATATGTATATATATATATATATATATATATATATATATATATATATATATATATACACACACACACACACACACACACACACACACACACACACACATATATATATATATATATATATATATATATATATATATATATATATATATATATATATATATACGTGTGTGTTTGTGTGTGTGTGTGTATATATGCATAAATGCATAAATATACACACATATAAATTATAGCTGAGTAAATTTTATTAGTAAAATATATAATATTTCTGTGAAAACACTTTTCACGATGAAATCAGAAAATATATTTTGATACGATAAAACAAGGGTCATAAAGAAAACAATCACCGTGTTTTTATTACAACCCTTGGTCGTCAAACAGATGTGACATGTGGTGGATGATGAAGTATACAGTTAGTGAAGTGGATAATATTTTATAGCATACAGTGTAGATTTATGAGAAATATTTCCAGACAAAAAACTCAGACTAACAACGCTAAGCAAGCGACTGCAGATATATTTGGAGAAGAGTTTGTCCATTAATATCGTAAACGTGTCCGATTAGAAATTCAACATTGTATTTTCACCGATTCCAGTTGTGATATTCTGTCTGGAGTGTTTACCACGTGGATGAAAGGGAACTAAAAACATCACCTCATTTATATGATGTAAATAAACTATGCTGAGTGTAATAGATTAGTAGAATTGGTCTGGCTATTGAACAAAAATTCCGTCTGATGCTTTCATTACGTTTAACTTCTGAGTATAAATACTACTTTCTCTTTAATTCTTCCAGGACGTCATGTATACTTCAGTCATGAATATATATATATATATATATATATATATATATATATATATAATGGTTTGAAAGTTTGTTACAATGCCAGAAATTTCGGGAGGAGGCGTAAATCGATTACATCGATCTTAATGCTCAATTGTTACTTATTCTATCGACTCCGAAGAGATCGAAGGCCAAGTTGAATTTGGCGGAATTTGAACTCAGAACATAAAGAGAGACGAAATGTTGCTAAGCATTTTGCCCGGCATGCTAACAATTCTGCCAGCTCGCCGCTTTGAATATATATAATATGTAAAGAAACATACAAGTGAGCAGACCTCCAGAGAATTAAAGCCAGAAAGAAGCAAGTATCACCACCCAAATGCATCAGACTCTAAGAGGAAGCTATAAGGCTCGTAAAGCAAAAACTACCTGTAGGTGACCGGTTTTCTCTTGTTTTCTCTTGTTTTCTTCTTTTTTTCCCGAAGAGGTGATAGTAATATCGCTATCACTGGACGTATTTCTATTCGGGAGCACAAAACCGATCATTGTCACCGAAATCACAGTGCGCAGGGTGGGGTTAAACATGTAATTCTTTACCACCGCAAGAAAGTGAAATGCCAGGAGCGGGTCATTATATTCCTGTCAAAACAAGCATTCAGCTCCATTTCCAACGCAATTCAGCAACCTTCGGTTTCCCAGCAAGATCGGTGCGCAATTTCTTGCGGAAAATTGACTTAGATCTCCCAAAAGTTATGAGAGAGAATGCTATCCTTTCACTTGTTTCCGTCATGTGACAGCAGATATGCTGGAGCAACGCATTTAGTCGAAAAAATCGACGCCAGGATTTATTCTATGGGAGTATTTTGTCAAACGGCTATGTTACGGGGACGCAAACACAGCAACATCGGTTGTCAAGCGATGGTGGGGGTACAAACACAGACAAACATACACACATGCATGCATAATGATTTTTTAGATGATTTTAAATGTCTTGCCCGCTCACGTTTTTGGTATGCTGCTATATTTCATGTTGAGAACAATTTAGATCTTAATAGACACAAGATGTGATCTATTTCTAGCGCATTAATTGTCCACGTTAGTGGTCGACGTTATTTTTTAAAATGTACCTTAATCCCCTGAGATTGCAGATAATATTTCTGAATCTCTTTGATTCTTTAGATGTGCTGGCCTCCTGATAATTAATCGATATTAATTAATATATGACTAATTACCAGATTTTATAATAATATTTTACCCATTGCCCATGTTCTCATACTGAATATATACGACGCAGCAAATATTTTCTGCGGATATATTCCTGGAATTAGCGCGCCAAAACGAAGATTTTGAATTTTACCATTAAGCTGTAATTAGCAGAACCATATGCACGCGCACCCATGGCGGTGGGCAACTCTGCATACGATTCTGATGGTTACGGTTACATTACAAATCAGGCTGATGAGGAATAGACAAATGGTAAGAATTTGTTAAATCCGAAACTAGTTCCTGTTTAATAATGCTTTTTTAGGTGATTTTAAATGCCTTGCCCGCTCACGTTTTTAGTATGCTGCTAAATTTCATGTTGAGAACAATTTAGGTCTTAATAGACACAAGATGTGATCTATTTCTAGCGCATTAATTGTCCACGTTAGTGGTCGACGTTATTTTTTAAAATGTACCTTAATCCCCTGAGATTGCAGATAATATTTCTGAATCTCTTTGATTCTTTAGATGTGCTGGCCTCCTGATAATTAATCGATATTAATTAATATATGACTAATTACCAGATTTTATAATATATATATATATATATATATATATATATATATATATATATATATATATATATATATATATATATATATATATATATATATATATATATATATTATATATATATATATATATATATATATATACATATATATATATATACATATATATGCATACATACACACACACACATACACACACACACACACACACACACACACACACACACACACACACACACACACACACACACATATATATATATATATATATATATATATATATATATTGTTGGCACTCCGTCGCTTACGACGTCGAGGGCTCCATTTGATCTGATCAATGGAACAGCATGCTCGTGAAATTAACGTGCAAGTGGCTGAGCACTCCACAGATACGTGACCCTTAACGTAGTTAGCGGGGATATTCAGCGTGACACAGTGTGACAAGTAACAGTGTGACAAGGCACAGTGTGACAAGGCACAGTGTGACAATATACATACATGTTATACATGTATGTATATTGCTATAATTGCCCTTTAAAAAATAAATAAATAGACATAATATAATGTCTAAAAGTTGATGAATACCACCTCTGGATCGACTCCGTTTCCTTATTGCTGCATATACACATATATATACATATGTATACAACTATATATACATATATATACATATATGTATACATGTATATACATACGTATATGTACAAGTATATATACATGTTATATATACACATTTATGTATATATACACGTGTAAATATATATATATATATATATATATATATATATATACATGTATTTATACATTTATGTATGTATATATAGATATACATGTATATACATATATGCATATATATATACATATACATTTATATATATCCATATACATCTATACCTATACATTTATATATATACATATATATAAGTAAAAACTTACTTGCAAAAAGGACGCGTGCGTTCGATCATATAATGATACAAATAATATGTGAGCATATGCATATATACGTACATGTATGTACATACCTACATCTACATGTATATATAGATGCATATCTGGGTACAGGACGTCACAAAGAAACATGGACAAAATGAAAAACAGAACATAAGCAAAGCACGGAAAACAAACTTTTTTTCGGAGAACGGTAGGAACACACAGGAAAACAGACAAGCCACATAGAGAACATTTCCTTCATCAGCTGCCCCTATTCTAAACTAAGCGTTTCGAAGAGTTAGGGCAGGACGCATTGTTAGAATAGCTCTTCCCGCAAAAGCAAATTAAATAAAATTTGTAATGCGGAGGAATTAAGTGGCAAACAGAAAACAGTGAAAACAAACATGGAGGGCTGTTAGGCTAGACGAGAAAAAACAAAAATTCTCGTCTGGCCTCCTTTCGCTCCTTTGCGCCACTCCCTTCCATGCTTCATCTGACTCCCCCTCTCCTCATCTCACACCTACTTCCTCTCTTCACTCCTACCCTCCTCTCTCCTCCTCTCTTGCTCTGATACCCACTTCCTCTCTCTCTCTCTGTATATATATATATATATATATATATATAGATATATATATACGACAGGTATCTTTTAGTTGCCGTCTACCACATCCACCCACAAAGCACTGGACGGCTATAGTAGAAGACACTTGCTCGAGATGCCATCCAATGGGACAGAAACTGGAATCATGTGGGAAGCAAACTTCTTACCATAGATTCACACCTAATTAAAGTATATCATTTTAATTGACCCAGCCGGAGTTTGCATATAGTTTCTAAAACCTCAGACAGATTAGACAAATTCATAGCAAGAACAGTAAATCAATCGATTACCCATCAATTTTACAATGTAGCTGCTACGTGTTTTAGTGTATTGTACCACAGAAAAGTACTTATCTAAATTCCAGATTCACTAAGTTTAGAATCCAGTTTTCTTGGATACAACGTAACGCAGTCAACATGATACGAACGAATTAGGGCGGTGAGATGGCAGAATTGTTAACACACCGAGCAAAATGCTTTCCTGCATATCGTCCATCTTTACATTTTGCGTTCAATTTCTACGAGGTCGACTTTGCCGGTCATCGTTTTGGAGTCGATAAAATATGTTGAACACTGGGGTCAATGTGATCAACCCCACCTCCGAAATTGCTGGCCTTGTGCCAAAATTCGAAAACGACATGATACGAACGAATGAGTCCATCCCTAATTCTATAGATTTTGTCAGCTGCGTTTCTGTGTTAGGTGAGTAAGGAAAATGAGTAAGGATACTGCATAAACCGAGATTTTAAGTGTATGTTTTTCATGATATGCTGGAGTTAGTCTACACACAACTCAGTCTCATTGGAAATTCTCTTTGCATGCTGATGATTATGACAGAGCCATTCAACAAGTTAAAGAAATTTAAATGATAAAAGAAATAATTTTAAAAAATATGTATTTTTTCAAGTTTAGACTCTCGATTTGAATAAATGCTGTAATGCTCTTGCGAAAATGGAATAATTGAGTGATAGCTTCCGACAATAAAACTATTGTTGTTAAATAATAAAGGTAAAAAAAAAAAAAAAACACGAAGGAGAAACAAGAAATGTTCACAAACACAAACCGAATTACAAAGGCAACTGTCACTATACTAACAAAATCTGTAACAAAAAATTTTCTTTTCTAAATATTCCGATCTCTATATTTTGGGTTGCCAAGCTCAACTATTATTGTTACTGAATGTCATGTTTAATAAAAAGATTTGGTTCGTTGGATTATTTAGGAAACACAGAGAAAAGAAAATAACACCGTTTGTTCTACGATGAGATCTTTTTTTTGCTTACTCTGTATAGAATCTTTCCGTTGTAACACCCGGCTTTAGAGTGGGGTTGGGTGACAAATGTCTGTGAAAAGAATCCATAAAAATAACCAATTCTTAATCAATTCTTTTGTTCTTCACAGAACTTTCTTAAAGTTTCTCAAAGCTTCTCTCATTGATCAAAGACATCAAATGTATAAGCATTGTTTGAAACTTACGGACTATTTATTTTTCAAGAAACGATAAAAGGATTAAAATAAAATTCAGAATCAAGCTATGAAGAAATAGAATTCTTCAGAATAAAACGTTAGTAATTTTAGAATACGACTACAGGTTTCAACTAGGAAAGAAAGATATGAGGGCAATTAAACCGAGATATAAACAAGAAGGGAATCTATATATATATATATATATATATATATATATATATATATATATATATATATATATATATATATATATATATATATATGCCTCACTTTCTCTCCCCATCTATCTATCTATCTATACCTCTCTCTCTCTCTCTCTCTCTCTCTCTCTCTCTCTCTCTCTCTCTCTCTCTCCATATATATAATCAAGATAAGGCAATAGTAAACAAAGTGAAAATTCTTCAAGATGTGAATGTAACGCTTCAGGCTGTCAAAAACATCAGTTGGCATCAGGTGTTGCCTCAGCTTCGAAATATTCTTAAAACTATTTGCTCCTCAAATCGTGCCCACAGCATTTAATCTTAAATTAGAAAAGGCTCATATAAGAAAATGACTATTTCTTTAGTTTTGAATTTCCATTTCAAATTCATTTGCTAAAAACTAATGTTATACTTCATTTTTCACTATTTGTCAAAAGCAATTACCTTGTTTTTCCGTTACTATCTTAAATGTTATATACAACCTGGGAGCATGTTTTTTTCTTCTTTTAAATTGTTTTCTGTAAATTCTAATATTAAAACGGCAGATAATTTGCTAAAATTAACCACAAAACCTGCTCAAGTTTTATAAAATATTTTGAAGCAAAATCTATATAACAAACGTTTTATCTATCTGCGTCTGTATTAGTACTTCAAAGGACATCAAAATTATTCTAGCAGACAAGCTTACAATAGAGTAGCAGAAAAAAAGAATAGTGTTATTCACAATGAAATGGATCTGTTATGTAAACAGATACTTAAAAAAAAAAAAATCTTTTCAGATGATACATAGACGCACACTTTGATGTACTCGTAGCTGCTGTATGGTCCGGGGTTCGATTGCACTGCGCCTTCAGCAAATGTACTTTATTTCAGCTTCCTCATGACGGAAGTTTTTCATATCCAGAAATTTTGCGGTATCCTGTCGTGACTGTTAATGTGTGTGTGTGTGTGTGTGTGTGTGTGTGTGTGTATGTGTGTGTGTGTGTATCTATATGTATGTATGTATGTATGTATGTATGTATGTATATATATATATATATATATATATATATATACATATATATAGTTCAAAAACACAATAACAAAAAAACAAAAAAAACAAAAAAACAAAAAAACAACAAAGTGAGGACGTGATATGGATAGTATTATTGGACGCTCAGGAAAGGAAAGAGAGAGTGAATGACGTTTCGGGCGTAGCCCTTCGTCGGAAAGATGGAAAGTTCGGAGAATGGAAGAACGGAGAAAGAGGAAAATGGTACCGATGCCCACCTTGTTTCAGTCGTTTGACTGTGGCCATGCTGGAGCACCGCCTTTAGTTGAGCAAGTCGACCCCAAGACTTATTCTTTGTAAGCCTAGTACTTATTCTATCGGTCTCTTTTGCCGAATCGCTAACATCGGTGGAGTGGAGTGGGGAGGCTGGTTTACACGGACGACTGTTGGTCTTCTATAAACAACCTTGCCCAGACTTGTGCCTCAGAAGGGGAACTTTCTCTTTTACCCTTTAACAGTCAAGTACTAAGGCTGATACAATCGACTATCCTCTCCAGACGAGTTTCTTACCTTGTTCCTGAAGAATAAATGATAGATTTGGATAACTTCTCGGGTATAATGTAAAGGAGAACCACGTCATGTTTTTCAGCAGATATAAACGTTTTCCTGCACCGCAGTGGTTCTCAAACTTTACTTTTCTCTGGCCCATATTTTGTGTCCGAAAAAATCCCAGGCCCGCATATTGAAATCCGAAATTTCTATTGGAAAAATATATCTGTTTAAAAATCTAGTAGAAAATAGAAAGTATGTTTAATGACAACAATGTTCTTGGTGTCTTGCTATCAGCTTGTCCAACTCATATTCCAAATCTTGGTTCAATTTCAGGTGTAAATCACCTCTCTTTCCAATGTGCAAAACATTTCGCTTATTTGTCAGCACATCATTTGCAGCAGAAATTCTCGCCTTAACCAGCCTGGTGATAGGAAACTATAGTAGGAATAGAACAACCTTTTCAAAGAGCAAAGGTTGAGAGGATTTTACTTCCAACCATTCCATTAATCCTTCGTTTTCAGTCTTTTCCATTAATAGATTATTTTCTTTCAATTTAAGATCTCAGGCAATGATGGAATCAACGTCTTGCTCACTTAAGACATCAAAATTAGCAATGTCGGTAATCCACTTAGGCGAATTGGTTTCGATGATATCTCTAAATTTTCTATTCGTATTTCTTTTAAGCTCTGCAAGTGGTTCGCATAGCTTGCAATGATTTCTGGAGTTGGACAAGTTTTGACCAAATTGCAAAAGACGGCAAACTCATTCGTATGTAGATGTAACTTCCAGGGGCTTGATTTATTTATAAAAGCGAGTACTTTCTCAATACAGTCCATAACAATGGCATTTCGTCCTTGCTATGTCCAGTTGGGATGATTGACATGGACAAACAATTTCATCACCGAATATAAGATCTTGGCTTTATCTTTCTGTTTCTTAGTGCGAGCCAGTGTTTCCATGCGATGAGCAAAGGTAAGAACCGTATTCCATATTTCAGCTAGACGATCAAGATAATTTTTCCTTGGAAAGCCACATCATTCCAGTGTGCATGGGAAGTGCCTGGTGATTCCTCTTCTTCGCATAATTGCTGAAATATTCTGTCATGCAAAACGTTGCCTTGGAGAAAATTCACTGCTGAAATAGCAACTTGCAATGCTGTTTCCATATAACCGTTGAGAGATTTAGCAGCAAGATGTTCTCGATGAACAATCTAATAAATGAATAATATGCAAGAGGTATCTTCTATTAATTTTGCAAAGAGTCCATTGTGTTTGAGATCTGCAGCAGATTTTCCAAAAGGATTTTTTCTCTTGCAGGGAACTGCATACAACCGAATACATAGTATCGCTTCGTGTATTCGGCAACTTCTAGATGAAATAACATTTTTTGAAGAATTTTTAATCCTTCAATGTACTGAACATAAGTCAGTAATGAAGCGGAGTTATTAATTGTTGTCTCATCAATTTGAAATGAGAACTTTGAAACTCTTAGCTTTACTAACAGCTGTTCTTCAAGGTTTACTGCCATTTCATCCTACCAACTTCTGACAGTGTCATTCGACGAATGGATTTTCGGTGAAATGTTTATAGCTTCTTGTCCTAGCAGTTCCTTTGTACACATCACTATTGCTGGTTTCACCAGTCATTCTCAAATTGTGTGAGGCTTACCAACTTTAGCAACCAATTCACTTACTGTATAGCTGGCTCCAAGTATCTTCAAATTGTGCTCATTTGCTCTTTTCATATATGATTGAAGTGGTTTAGGTTTATTGTTCTGTTGTAATTCTGCTTTCTTCTCAAAATAACTAAGTTCTTTGCCTACGGAACCAGGTTGCCTCTGTTGCTGATGTGCTTGTAACTTTGATTTTTGTATACAATCATTCGTCATTATCAATAGACAATCTACACACTGAGACTTTTCAGAATCATCATTTGATGGCAAAAAGCCAAGTAATAAAGCATCTTGCAGGTAATTGCGCGTAATCTTCCTTTTGTTTGAACTTCTTGTGCTCATTGCGGAAAGTCGAAGGGTACTAAAATTAGAATAAAAATCAAAAAACGCGTGAAGGAAGGAAGGAAATCTTTGTCACATTTAAAATAATCAAACGTTAACTTTTAAACCAGATATTGTGTTTAAATAACAAAACTTTAATAAGTCATTAATATCTAACTGTACAAAGGTTGATTAATTGTGCTAACAGCATTCAGATGAACGAGTCATTTTAAAATCCACAATATAATTTTTCTTAATGGAACTTGTCAAATTGTAACTCATCACCTTACATTTAATATACTAAAATTGCTGGTCCCAAATTCAAAGGGCAAAAATAAGGCAAACAGATTTTGAGCAGAATACTGCGTTTTTTTACAAGTTTCAACAACGTTCTCAGGTGCTGTAAAAGATCTATCAATCAGCGGCCAATCAATAATCTACGAAGCGAGACATCATCCAACTCAAATCAGCCGACAGAGTGCGCATTTATAGGAGTATTGAGGCGTACTGACGTCAGTACGCCTATAACTGCGAACTCCATGAACATGCAGGTGTTAGACTGACATACCCTTAGAAAATAGTTACTGCTTTTATAATTTGATGCCAGTGCACAAGTGTAAAATTTCTATTACAGTAGAGAAAACAGGAATTTTAAAGGTAACATTTTTGTGGGACCACTCCCAGGCCCACTTAAAATTTTCCTTGGTCCACTCGTGGGCCTCACCGTTTAAGAACCACTGCTATAGAGCAAATTATATCGCCTTTTCTCAGGAAATACTATAATTAAATACAGAAGCGTATACGACTATACATATGCACACAATATTTGTACGAGCATGGTGATCGAGTTTAGCCGTGTGGTTTCTTCCTGTTTAACACCTAACTCTCTATATAAAACTAGCAACCAATGGCGCATTCTCGCCCGCTCCTTTAGAAGTGATGAGCTGGCAGAACCGTTAGCACGCCGGGAAAAATGCTTAGCAGCATTTCCTCCGTCTTTACGTTCTAAGTTCAAATTCTGCTGAGGTCGACTTCGCCTTTCATTCTTTCAGGGTCGATAAAATAAGTACCAATTGAACAATGAGATCAATGTAATCGACTTACTCGCTTCCTAAAATTGCTGGTCTTCCGCCAACATTCGAAATCAATATCTGTACGGACATTTACATTGAATCAGCACTTAAACTCAGTTCTTCTTTATAACGGTTTGTTTATGAAGATCTCCATCTGAGTACGACGCTTGTCTAATGTAGGGTGTTTCTCGCTGGATACGTTAACTACACTTCTGCTTTACAGTACTGTCACTGCTTATGTATCAGTCATCACCTTAACACTCTCAAATTGTCTGTTTGTCTGTCTTTCTCTCAAATAAACTCAAAGACTTTTATATCCTTCTAATGTGTATATTTTTGTATACAAATGCCTGAAATTTTTAATTTCTCTAAATATTTGTATATACATTTTGCGCGTTTATTTTGTTGTTCTGTGAGTATGCATATATGTCCTTCAGTGTGTATATGTACATGTGAGAGTGCATCTAAATATAAGCTATTTAAACCTAGAAAGAGAGTGTAGGGATAGTTCGATAGCAATTAGTTTTTCTCCGTTTGTGTATGAAATTTTGTAAGTGTTCACTTACATATGTGTGAATGTGTATTATGATAGAGAATTTGGAAGAGTAAGAGAATGGGAAGAACAATTTAATAAAGGATGAAATTCGAGCCAGTCAGACGCAAAATTGCTTCTGTGATGTCGTACTATATCTAAGTAGAAGTTGATAAATTAATTCTCAAATATAACTTGCTAAAGCATTAAAGCGTAAAACTGAAATCAATAACTTTGAAAACTTTCACTAAGCTTTCATGACATATAACTGGGGATTTCGTTTAATTTTAGGAGAAAGAGAGAGTGAGAGATAAAGGAGAGATAGAAAAAAAAACTCCAGAAAGAAAAAAATAAAGAGAAAGATTTGATAAAAAGCGAGCATTTTGAAATAGCTGTGATTTAGATGATTTGAGCAGTACTAGTTTGTAGAGCTGTTATGCCAAATGTTTGTAGGGTAATTTCCCGGATGTAGAATCAAAATAGAAGCTTATAAAGGAGTTGATTTATTTATCTATTATTAAGGCGGCGAGCTGGCAAAAACGTTAGCACGCCGGGCGAAATGCTTAGCGGTATTTCGTTTGTCTTTTACGTTCTGAGTTCAAATTCCGCCGAGGTCGACTTTCCCTTCCATCCTTTCGAGGTCAATTAATTAAGTTCCAGTTGCGTACTAGGGTACATCTAATCGACTGGCCCACTCCCCCATAATTTCAGGCCTTGTACCTCGAGTAGAAAAGGATTTATTTATTATCGAGTCGCTACATTGCCAACCTCTCGAACTGGTTGTAAAAGACTCTAGGCATGAATATTTCTTCTTTCTCTCCGCTACCCTTCTGCTTTCATGAGACATTATCTATCTATCTATCTATCTAGGTTGTTCTACAGGACGCTCCAAGACTGTTTCCACACGTTTTCCCCGTTTAGCTCGGTGTTCCATAGTGGTCCTTAGCTCCTGTACCCCTTCCATACCAGTATCATCCAGCAAGTTCTTGATATAGGTCGTCTTCCTCCTTCCTCTCCCGTGAGAGACATTAAACTGAAATTACAGGAACTTCGTCTTCATGAAATTTGGTTAGTGGTTTGCACAGTTTCAGCATGTCCTGAGTGATTTCCAAGCGGAATTGCTTCTGCTGCTCCACCAGCACTTTGGGGACGAATTTCGCCGATACACTCCGCATGAACAAACCCTCCGTTAAAATGGAGTGTACTGATCTTGTGCTTATTCCTATTTCATGAGCAATTTCCTGGATTGTCACATGACAGTCTCCTATGACTATTCACCGAACTTTCTCAATCGGCTCCTCACTTCGGTTTGTGGATGTTCTGTCTGAGTGTGCCTAGCTCCCCACTGAGACACAGCTGTGTTTGAAGCGGTTGCAATACTCCTTATTCTGAGTTTTGCCCGTGGCATCATCGTCAAAGCTCTACTGAATCTTCTGGATGATTTGAGCTTGAGTATCACTAAGATTTAGGTAAAACGTGATGCATTGCTCGATGCATTCGGTGAAAACGAAAATCCGACGAGCGTACACTACACGTCTGTACTCTAGGCGTAACAGTCGCGAATTGATGCAGGCTACTGGCGTGACAATTTCCACGCAAGCGCAGAAAGGGTAGTGTCTCCTCTTACCCAAAGGATTCAGTTTTATTTTCGGTGGGATAAAAATAAACTTGGACACTTTTTGAACGCAACTCGTAAATATATATATATATAACAATATAAAAATATACAGTTTAAACATGGTCTGATTTTCACGGTTTTTATTATGGTATTTTAACAAAACTAGCGCTTTCATACATAGTGTACTCATCAGATTTTAAATGTTTTTCTGACAGTTGAGTTCTTGACAACTTTAGTGAGGTTGGAAGAAAGAGAAAAGAATATTAGAATATTCAGACCTATTCTGAATGGAAATGACAGCAATAATATAACAACCAGTTAGTGATGTGGATTAATAAATATAAACAAGTTATAGAATATCGGTACGCCTGGCATACCATGATGTTTAAATGCATGTGGATTGATCAAAAAGGTATTCTAAAGATTCAGCTGGCTTGACCATTCTAAGAGGTACTAAAGTTGTCAGTTAAACACATTTGAAATCTGATGAGTGTACACTTTGTAATGAAAGCGCTAATTTTGTTAAAAATACCATAAAAAACGTGGAAACCAGACTGTGCATTAACTTTATTCAACTGATATATCATTCTATACACATTCACACAAATTTGAAACAATATATGTGTGTATGTATGTATGTATGTATGTATGTATATATATATATATATATATATATATATATATATATGTATATATGTGTGTGTGTGTGTGTGTGTGTGTGTGTGTGTATACATATATGTGTGTGTGTGTGTGTATATATATATATGCTTTTATATATATATATATTGATCATAATAATAATGCATTATTATAATTATGCGTTAAGGAAAGTGAATTCTCGGAGAAAATCCAGTATAGTCGAGCTAATTCTAACAACAATAGACCACGTAGAACTAGAACTAAGAAAGCTTTGTGGTTTAACCCCGCATTTAATATTGCCGTAAAACCAATATGGGTAGGGAATTCTTAAAGTTAGTTTCTAAACATTTTCAATCTAGTTCTATAGAATTTTTAATAGGAGAACACTGAAAGTTTGCTATTCTTGTTGCAAAATCTTCGCCTCTTTTATTAATCAGCATAACACAAAAATTATTACAAACAATTACTGTGTCAAATCTAATCTGAGGAATTGCAACTTCAAAGATATAACTTGCTGTTCGTTGGAAGGTAAATGTTTTGAAAAAGGAATAGTTTATAGAGCCAAAGTGCAAGTAGATGGCTCACAAGAATATAAAACTTACACAGGGGCTTCGGAAAATTCATTCAAGACTCGATTCTGTTCCCACCGAAATTCTTTCCGATACCCCGAGAATAGGATAGCAGCTAGTATTGCAAATCATGTCTTGGAATTAAAAGAGAATGACACCTGTCAATTTCAATATAACCTGGGTGAATCTAAAAAAAAAAAAGACATCATCATACAGACGTGGGGCTTATAAAAGACTCATGAAATGCAATCTTTGCCTCTCAGAAAAGTTCTTCATCCTATTCCAGGATAAACATGCTATGAACAAGAGACGCGAGCTCTTAAATTCATGCAGGCACATTGCGAGGTTTAAAATGTCAATCGATAAAATACCGTATGGGCAAAATTTTTGACTTTCGGAAAATTTTGTCTGCTGCATTTGAATTTGACTTTACACCTTATAGTTTTTTTGTATTAAAATTTTAAGAAAGCTTTCGACTGTTTTAAAAATTTAAGCTTAAGTTTCGCCGAGGTTTATTTTTATTGTTCACTCTCGGATTTAGTTATGTTGCATTAATTCATTGTGAAATTTATTGTGCAATTTCCTTATTTTAACATTTTAATATTATATATAGCAGACATTTAAAAAAAAATGTTTGCTTATATACGTTATGATGTATATATTCATCTTGATGTGTAGATATGTTTCTCTCTATATTTGTGCATGTATGTATTTTGGGTATGTGTTTGTATGTATATGTATGTGTGTGTACGTATATATATATATATATATATATATATATATATATATATATATATACATATATGTATGTGTGTATATATATGGGTAAGTATTTGTGCATATATTTATTTGTATATTTGTATGGGTGTCTATATATGTGTGTATTTGTATGTATGTTTGTATGAATTTTATGTGTTTTTTCGCAAGCTGAACGAAGTATCTAACTTTCATTAGATCCTTTTAGGAATGCCAATCATTTCACTCTCTCTACCTCTGCATATGCTTCCCTTTCTCTCTCTAATTTCCTGTTTCTTTTTCTTTTATTCCTTTTTCTCCTAAGTTGTATAAGCATACACCAGGTGGTTTTGTGCGCATGCGTGTGCGTGCGGACATACGTATATATGCATTTGTATGTATTCATGTTTTGCCTATATATGTCTGTATATGCGTGTAGCCATATGCCTACATCTGTATGTTTAGTGTATATACGTATATCATAAATTATTTGGTATGTGTATGTATTGCTAAATCTATATGTATGTTAGCCTGAAAAATTTTTAAGCGGATATCTTTTAATCTATTAATTTATTATTATTTTTACAGCTAATTATTTACCCCAGGTATTCAGGCCTTTTTTCTTGTTCATAAGCTATTTTTGATTGAAGGTTTTCTTCGATTTTTATAATATGATTTTAAACGGCAATTTGTTATTTCATGCAATCGGTTATTGAAAAGACCGTTAGCTGAGAGGATCAGCGAAACGAAACCATTTTCAAATGTGTATCTATCAAAATAATTGCATTTCTGCATATAACTTCATCTTGCTCCATTCTAAACAAAACTGTCCGACGAACGGGAATATATATTTACCTAACATCAAGGGAGGCCTCTACAGAGATGACGCCTTGCTAGTCACCAAGAGCTTAAATAAATCCTGTTTAGAACGAACTAGGAAAGATCTACACAATTTTTTCTCTAGCCTCAATCTGTCTATTACTTTTGAAAATTCCCACAAACCACTAATTTTCTAGACGTAACTTTAAACTTAGAAACCTCCCAATACTCCCCATATCACAAACCTAACCAATACCTTAAGTACTTAAACATTAATTCCAATCACCACAAATCCACCTTTGATAATACAGTTAAGGGTATCTCAATTCGTATATCTGGCTTCTCATCCACTGAGGAAATATTCGATAACCACGCCCCATATTACAACCAAGCGCTCGCTGCCAGCGGCTTCTCCCAACATATAATATACATCCCTAATACTAGGTTCAAACAACATATGCCTCAAATCACATCACAATGACATGCGAACCACCAGAATTACAACAGACCACACACACACTATACTACAACCCCAGGATAACCCAGATTAAGACAACTTAGACCCCACACGCACACATATAACACTAAGTCAAAAGCTAAAATAGCTAACAATAACGGACCATATTACGCCGCTCTTATTTCTAAAAATATAGATAACAGTACCCTTAAGCAACCAAAAAAGTGGTGGACACTGTATTCTATGGTATACACACACCTTCTCACTAAACGTTAAGAACTTAGCTAAATCTTTTTTTAATATACTGGACAGCAACTTCCCTCGTCAAGATAAATATTACTCTATTTTTAATAGATCTACCTTAAAGCTATCCTACTCCTCCACTTTGAGTTAACAGCCTCTAATAATAAACGAGAACCTCCTCTCTATTATCGAGACTTACACTTAACAACTCTGAATACACGAGCGCCCAACATACACATAGCTCCAGTATCAAGACCTATACTTTAGTCCACAACGGAAACCCTACCAATCCCACTAATACTAACCAGAATACTACTACCACAGCTTCCACTACTATTACAGACAGGATAAATAACAACAACAGTAGAAATAGAAATCATAACAGTAATAATAATGTTAACAACATAGACCAATCTACCGCCATCTCTAACCTCTCTTCTGACAGTATTACCCTCTCCATTCCTGAGAATAATCCCCACAATACACTACCATGCAACTGCCGTCCTGAGACGATCTACCCTCTACAAACCCATTGCAGAAGTTCTAATGTAGTTTATAAATTCACCGTTCTCAATACGTTACAAAATTCTACAACCATATATATAGCATCAACTATAACTTTTAAACAAGGATATGCTGCGCATCTCAATTGTTTTAGATACGAGAAACACAGTAAATCCACAACACTCGCCAGTCACATACATCATCTCAAAAATAGAAATATTCCCTACATCTTGTCATGGTCCATAATAGATTCAGGGCTTCCATACCAAGGTCAATGCTCATCCTGTAAGCTATGCCTAAAAGAGGCATTCCACGTATTAAAATACAACTCTATAATACTAAAAAATATATATAAAGAGGCCCTAGGTATATGCAACCATACCTTCAAGTTTTACCACATGTCTAAATGCAACTTAAATTACCACACAGCATATATCCCGAACACCAGTTAGGTAATCCCGAACAACCCTATTTGACTTTCCATTAATTTTTAACTCTCCAATTTTATTTTAATTGCTTAATACTACATGTATGGACATGCATATGCGTGCGTATGCAGACGTATGTGCGTATTTATACAATAGCAACAACATGAATTTCTTCCATTTTCTAAGTGTGTTAAAATATTTAAGAAACATTGAGTTAATGTATCCTACTTATCAGAAAATTCTATATTTTGTGCAACTGAAGATAGCATTGCATTTAGATTGATGTAATGATTGCATTGTTCAATGAAATGTAGACGCTTGAACGGTCGTCCTGCATTACTACTTGATATCCTGTTGCTTATTTTGATATAAATATAAAATATACATGAGTAAGTACATAAATGCAAAGCAAGGTGGAAAAAAATACAAGAATACCAAGGTAGAGTAATATGAATTTTTATCAAAGCTGCAAAAACATCGCAAAGAACTGTGACTCAGAGTTTCGCGTTCCCGTTCGACGGACAGTCGTGATCAAGATTGTATAATATATGTATATGTATAGATACATTTATGTGTGTGTATGTATCTAATGACATATAGGAGTAAGTACATGTATACATATTTATATGTATAACTGTGTATACACATGTATATAAATATATACATATAGATATATATGTACATATAAATTTATATCTACATGCACACGTATATGCATAAGTCTACAGGAGTTATTTATTGAATAAGTAGCAGACTTGAAACATTTGGCACTTGTTCATTCGAACGTAATGCGGATCTCACCTTTAAACATTACATTTTTGTTTTATTAAGTTCAGTCTCTGGTGGTCGTTTTGGTACAGAAAGTCATTCAGACTGTAACTTAATGTTATAGCAAAAACATTCTCTCCTCTCACACTCAACTTGCCGTATAACTGTGAATTTATTGTTTTCAATCTCTATACCTTCTAAAATCACATTAGGTCTTGGAAATTCATTTTATCTACAATGATACTTCGTTTTACTGGAACGATAAGCTAGCAGAGGATCATATATGTCATGTACACAGCTATCATATAGGTCCGTACACATTTCTGTAATACATTATTTACGTAGATTGTTTATAATTAATGCTGTTTGTCGACAATATATTGGCAGAAGCTGTAGAGCGTTTGAGAAAATTCTCTATGGGATTTGATTACATCCGAATTAAAATCTTTCCTGAATCCATTTTCGTGATATTTTCATGATCGATAAAATAAGTATTGGATAGATATGAGCCAATATATTAGTTCTCCTTTAGATGCAGCATTAAGAAATAAATTAACAAAAAATAGATTGATTGTTAAACTCTACGTGTAACGATAAGTTTTCCTGAAATAAATGGTCACACATTCATCAAATGTAAAAGTTATGCTCAGAGCGAACTCATGCTTTGAATCAACGTAATGCAAATGTATCTCTAAGTTCTTAGTTCAGGATCAGCTGTACTTTTTATCCCACTTCAGTCAAAAAAGTAAATAAATAAATAAATAAATATATGGGTTCGATTCTCGAACATATCTCTCTCCGAAGAATTTCTGTTTCTACTGATATCAATATAAGGTGGCAAACTAGTAGAAACGTTACAACGCCGGGTAAAATGCTTAGCGGCTCTTCGTTCGTGTTTACGTTCGAGTTCAAAATTCGCCGAGGTCGATTTTGCCTTTCATCCTTTCGAAGTCGATAAAATAAAAATAATAGTTGAACACAGGGGTCAATGTAATCGACTCAGCCCCTCCCGGAAATTGCTGGCCTTGCACCAAAATTTGAAATCCCTGTGTCAGAACACTATAAAGAATCATTATATGGAAGAAAGGACAATGAAAACGTAGTGTACAGATTCCGTAAAGTTCAAAAAAATGAAATAACTTTGTGACTTCCTCAAAGCAAAACGTACTTTCGTCTCAGAGGAAGGCCCCTGCTTAGAACATTTGCATTCTCTTTTAATGTGATTGGTAGAGCCATGCAGTAGTTTCAACGGGCTACAGTGTCTCACACATTGTTAAAATTGATGAAAGTAAAATTAAGGAAAATAATATATTCATACATAATGACAGTCGAAACATTATTCTTTATTTAATCGTTTAAAAAAATCTTTAAAAATGGTAAGATATTGAAAGCAAGTACTGTTCCTCGTACACTTCATATCGAAATAATATAGAGAGATGTGTGTAAGACAGACAGATAGATAGATAGATTGATAGACAGATAGATAAACAAATAAGGAGAGAA
This sequence comes from Octopus bimaculoides, assembly GCF_046866305.1. Classification (NCBI taxonomy): domain Eukaryota; kingdom Metazoa; phylum Mollusca; class Cephalopoda; order Octopoda; family Octopodidae; genus Octopus; species Octopus bimaculoides. The sequence goes on from NC_142943.1 coordinate 18,569,488, forward strand.
AGGGGAAGAGGAATAAAGAGAGAGTGAGCGAGATTAAGAAACTTCTCGCCAATCTGTATGAACCGCTAATTTATTGATATGCTTATAGAGAAATTAAAATATTCAAACGGTGAAATATGAATATACATAGTAGTTTTCTACTTCACTTTAAATTATCTGTCATTCTCATACACTTTTGACGTTAAAAATAAATGATAAATTATGGAAGGGAGAAAAAAAAGAGAATGATAGATGTATTTTTCTCTAGGTGAAATGATTGCATAAACAATAGATGTTATTGGTTAAACAAAAGAAAAAAGAGCGAAATCTAGTTACATTTCAGCAAATGTTCTTGTCATTGTATTAGGACGATGATACACAACAACTAACATATTTTACAAGAATTTATCATAATGTACTCACACACACACACACACACACACACACACACACACACACACACACACACGCACATATATGTATATATCGTTGTGTGCGTGTACATATATACGTGTGTGTGTGTGTATGTGGTTGTTTGAGAAAGTGTGTTAATGTTTGCAATGATGAGTATGTGCGTGCACGCTTCTACTGTTTGTGTATATATTTGATTGCATATATAGATCTACGCAGATTAAAGAAAGTGAAAGAGGGAAAGGTGTACAGTGAGACTAAATGAATAATAGAGAGGGCCTAGTAAATGTTAAGAGGGTTAAGTGATAAAGTGATATAAAGATTATAAAGGAGATTTTATGAAAAATAGACTCACACACTCACACACACACAATCACACACACACACGCACCCACACACAGACACACGTGTGAATGTATACATGTATGTATGTATTTATATATGTATGTATGTATGTATGGCATTATTCGGCATTATTTAGTTTTATTGCAAAGATTTCTTGCCTATAGAGAAAGAGCCGGTTTCTAACCTAGATCCAAGGCTCTTTCATTGGAATTTTAACATCAACAGCAAGGTATTTTTGTATGTATATATGTATGTATGTATGTATGTATGTATATGCAGATTTGTATATTTTGTTTTATGTATGCATTCTCATGCATATAGTTGCATATCTAGACATGCTCATATATATTTAAATGATAAACTTTTGGAAAATTTTACAGATTTTTACAGTTCCAGTGATGGATTGGATCTGCATGTGTACACACACACACACACATATATATATATATACATATACATAAAAACGACATTCTTGACCACCGGAAAAAAACAAGACGTCACCAGCACTTTAACGAATTCCAAAACACACTGTTACAAGAGAAAGTTCCTACACACGATGGAAAGAGGATCGGAGAAATTGTAAACCAAATCCCTTTTATTTTTACTATCATCATTTCTCCCTTGTTTTTTTTCCCCTCTTTAATCTGCATAGATCTATATATGCAATCAAATATATACACAAACTTAGTATGACTGAAACTTTGATGATATTCATTTCTTGTCGATCACTACTGACCCTAATGAGCTTTGTACATTCAAAGAAATTGATGCACAATTTTAATATTATTGACTGTTATGAACATTTAAACTTGTTAACATCGAAATTTTTGAACATGTTTTTCTAATTCATAATTCTAAATTTGTTATGAACATTTAAATTTGTCAACATTGAAACTTTTAAAGATGCTTTTCTAATTCATAATTCTAAATTTTTACCATTGATAAGCAAAAAATATTGTCGAAACTAGTTTGGATATATGTAAATCAATATATTTTAAACAATTACAAGTTTTTCAAATTTAGGTGCATTTTCAACAACAAAAATTGGCCTACACACACACACACACACACACACACACACACACACACACACACACACACACACACACACACACACACACATATATATATATGTATATATATGTGTGTGTGTATATATATGTATTATGTATATATCATATATATATATAAATGTATAATATATATAACTTATATACGTAATTTATTGTGTATTCAATGTATATATATAATACATATATATATAGTATACACGCACACATACACACACACATATACATATACTTACATGCATATATATACCCACATGTATGTATGAGAATATATATATATCCTTATTCAGTTTATTTCAATATTTCTTGCCAATAGAGAAAGAATCGGTTTCTATCCTATTTCCAAGGCTCCTTCACTGGAATTTCAACATCAACAGCAGAGTATTTTTGTTTGCATGTATGTATGTATGTATGTATGTATGTATGTATGTATGTATGTATGTATGTACAGATTTGTATGTTTTATGTATGTATTCTCATGCCTATAGTTGCATATCTAGACATACTCATATAGAAATGAGTTTTGTAGTTACGGTTTCTTCTATAACTACAACTAGAAAGAATTTGTTTACCTGTTGAGCTGTTGTCTTCGTTCTGGTCCTGGACTGTGTTGTTGATGTTGTGTCCAGCCGTGCGGTTTGTAGTAACTCTCTGCATGCTAAATTCAAGTTTCAGTCGAAAAATCACCACGATTGCGAATAAAAGACTCCCCCAGTTATTTCTTCTGAAGATTAACCAGTTATTTAACAAGTCTGATAGCTGTGGCTCCAAAGTTGGAGATAATATTCATCATATTTTCGATAAATAGTCTCCCACGCCAAATACACGACTTGCCGCTTCGAATGTATGATGTATATATGCATGAATGTATGTATGTATGTATGTATGTAATGTATGCATATATATATGTATGCCTGCATGCATGCATATATGTTTGAATGTATGTATGTATGTATGTATGTATGTATGTATGCATGTATGTATGTATGTATGTATGTATGTATGTATGTATGTATTAAACGAAAGAATTTTAACTTTTCGCCGTTGTACTTTAAACAAATGTAAATAACTATTGTTACTTTTTACACAGAAAAACAAAATGGAGATTATTATCCTGACATATTTCGTGGTCCGTTGACAACTCATCAAAGAAAAAGTACTCTATGATTCTTTTGCTGCACCCAGTTGTACCTGTGTTGGTGTTTGTGTTTACATCGTTCTAAACCATGGTTCTTGCTTACCTTCTGACCCGTTATGGTCCGTCATATTTCATTATCTAATCGTTTAACAATTAGTACTGGTTTCGAAATGAAACATTTAAAATCCTTTAAAACGATGTCCCAGCATGTTTGTTGTTCAATAACGAAAGCCAGTAAAAAGAAGAGAATCTAGTTTATTTAATTGCTTTAAGCAACAGAAAGAAAGCTTTTCATCTGTGATGATGAATATTGCTAATTTACTAACATATTACTTATTTGTTTTCTACTGGTGGGGGCAATTGATTGGCAAAAATAACATGGTATCGAACAAGATGCACTTGTTCCGGTTCTCTACGTTTTGAGTTCAAGTCCTCCGGACAACCTTGCATTTCCTCCCTTCGGGTCGATAAGTTAAGGAGCTAGTCATGGAGTGAGTCAATGTTAGTGACTATCCTCCCTCCACTAAAACAATTGATGGTGATGTAATAGATTGATGGTGTCTCTAGAGAAGGAGAAAGAATTTTAGGAAGGACCAATATTTCATTACCTCATTACGTGGGTTTGTGTGGAGTGGGAGAATTCATATTATTTAATGATTAGAATGGCTCTTTAAGAAACAACTTTGTGCCTCACAAATTCCCCGAAAACCGCCGACAAATATTTATAGGAAAAGGGTACTGTTTCTCTTTGCATTAATACTTTTCTCACAAGAACAATCAAGTGACTTGACATCAAAATATATCATCTAGTTGTAATCCCCTAAAGAATTTAAAATGCATGGACTTCAAAAGCATTTCAATTAAACCAATAACTTACGAATATAAATAAATGTAGAACTTCTGGTTTCTTTCTGAACTGCATCATATTCACGTAGGTAATGGAGTAAACAAAGAATAGTCGGTGTTAATTCGGAGATGTCGTCTTCGTTAGCTATTATTGGGTGACTCTCCTAATCTAAACTTTATTCTAAATGAAAATAAGGCTAAATTGATCTTGTTGAGATATAAACACTCAATTATGCGACAACAAATATAATGATATAATGCCTCAATCATTCTCTTGCGTATATTTACTTCATACGAACATTGATACGATCGAGGCGTACTATTTCTATAGTGTTCATTGCAGAAATAGGAGACCTTGACTTACGAGCAATCTATTCTATTTTTGTGAGTGAAAATTGAGTTTCCAGGCATACACATATGCACAATTAAATGTAAATACGGTTGTAAACGATTTCAAATATGTAACCATACTTTAATGTTTATACTTATTCTTATAGAAACGTAAGTATACACCTATATACACGAAATCATAGGCAAGTTAGAATGTGAGTAAAAGAAAGGAAGAATTGGCCATTTTCCACCTTATTTAGAGAAGGGAAATAATAACATCAATAATAAGTAGTATCTGGCCAGCTAAACAGATATAAGAATAGTTGGCTGCCAAATCATAGTTGGCGGTTCCAGATATATCTATGTAACATAATGAGGACAATGTAATATTACTTGGCAAAATCTTAGAGCGCTGTTATCAAAGACAAGTCTCCATGCCTTCGAGGAAGAGCAATTACCAAGCTAATTGCATTGGCCTGTTTGATCCGAAGTGAAGTGACTCTGGCGCTGATGACACCTAAACACTTATTTCAATACTTTGTTTACCTATAAATTTCGCCATTTGCATGACAAAGATAATAGCGATAATAGCAATGTGCAGCAGGACACACACACACCCACACACACGCACACACGCACACACGCACACACGCACACACACACACACGCACACGCGCACACACGCACACACACACACACACGCACACACGCACACACACACACGCACACACACACACACACACACACACACACACACACACACACACACACACACACTCATTTAAGCACAAACACATACAAACACACCAGCACCAGCAACATCACATAATCGCACTAAGTGGCATAGAGAAAACTAGAAGAGTAGAAATGTGACGGATAACGTTTTTGTGGTGCATACAAATTATGTTTTAATGGAACCTCAATAACTGCTCACGACACTCACAAATTATGTTTTAGAACATTTGATATTTGACACAGGCTAAGGTGATTACAATAACCCCCAAAATTAGTGTCCATTGAGGAAAATGGAATGACATACAAATAATAATAATAACAACAGCAACAACAATAACGCTGCCATGATGAAGACGTTGATGATGTTCAAGATGACGAAAATGATGTGGATGATAGCTTCCGACTAATTACCTTGTCGTTAACTGGTGATAAAAACAGAAACTGTGTGCCATTATAATGACAGTTAACAAAGAGTGAAACCACTTCACAAAAGAAAAAAAAAGGAACAAAAAAGAAAAAAAAACGCTCAAAACAAATAAGTCTTGGCTAATTATTGTGGCAGCGAATGCGATACGAATGAAAATAGTAACCATTGATTTGTAATGCTGACAAATATTATGATTATTGCTGATGCAAAGATTTGTTGCAATTAGCAGCGGCGAATCATCACTGTTGTTTATCAACAAAGAATGTTGAATATTTCTTGAAGCAATTTGCTACCGCCCTTTATTTGGTCAAGTCTACGGCGTGAAGAAAATGCTTTTGTATTTTTTTCTTTTATTCTTTTTGTAGATGTTCATAAAATATCACTAAATGTTCAATATGATAAAACTTGACCTCTCAAGAAAGATGTCGACATCAAGCTGGGAATGAGAGTGAGGTAAAGAGAGAGTGGAAGAAAGGGACAACAGACAGTTAAGTGAGAATTCAATGAATTTGCCGACATGTCCGATAAAAGATAAGAAAAAAATGTAAAAAAAGACGGTTATTTTATTTTATTTTTTTGTGTGTCAAACAAGATTCTACTTGTAGTGGGTCGGGTACGGAAGATTAATGGACTCCGTAAGTCACTGTTATTGTCTAGATATAGTTAATGGATGGCTTTATAATTATGGAATATAAAATTCTAAAAACTATGAAGAGTAATTGTAAAAAAAGACTCTCTGCAAGAGTAGAGTCAAATGTTATTAATAATTTTATTGACACTTAGTGTTCAATAATTTCAATCAATAATTTTATTGACCTTAAATGTTATTAATAATTTTACACACTTTGAATATTCGCCGGTAGTTGGCGTCGTCTGACAGCACCAAGTAATTTCCTTATATCGTTTATATAGCCGGGTCTTTCAATGTGTCGATAGGAGTGGTGCAATGTAGTAAGAATAAGTTGCAGTATTTAAAAATAGAAGTTTGGGGTTCGGTAAGCAAAATGAAAAATGGCTTTAGTATGAAAAAAATGTACAACGTTAAAGAAGAGATGGACAAGGAGAAGAAAAGGAATGAAGAAAATAGAAGAAAAGATGAAGAAAAAGATGAAGATGCAGAAGTGAGTGAAGAGAATTAAGTTTGTGAACGCGTTCGGGAAGTAATTCAATATCTTTTCTTTACTAGGGAAGTTAGTAAGAGAAGCTAAAAAAATAAAAAAAAATAGAATGGTCAAAGACTAAACTCATTTTAGCTGAGTGTAATGGAGCTTCCAAATTTTAGATGGAATTGAGATTTGGTTCAAGGAGTGGAGGAAGACTTGTTAGTCAGTTTTTAATAACTCTATTTTCTATAGGCACAATGCAAGTCATTTTGGTGGGAGCGACCCCAGTGCTCAACTGGTATTTATTTTATCGATCTCGCTAGGATGAGGAGCAAAGTCGACCTCGGTGGCATTTGAACTCAGAACGAAATGTCTGTTAGCTTGCCTCCTTAAGATCAGTTCTTAATGAAAAATATGAATGGGAAAGGAAAAAAGTTATATTTGAAGATACAGAAAAAAAAAGGTAACGACACACACGGTCGTGTGCGCGCAAGCACGCACTATTGATTAGATGACCAGCATAGAGCTAAGAAGCGAATTCCGAGTCACAGAATTGAAAGTAAGATTTATAAAGTAGAAAAGACATTTACATTATTTTTTTCAGTCGTGTTTGTTTGTTTGTTTGTTTGTCTGTGTATCGCAAGAACCGCTGGATGGATTCGGAGGAAACTTTCAGTGATGCTTGGCCTCGTGACTGGCACAAAGTAATTAGATTTTGGGATCGATCCGGTACCAGACAAATATACTGGATTATTTTTCCGGTTTTTTAACTTAAGTTTTGAGAGCGGTCGGGCTCATTTTTAGTATTCTCGTTCGTGAGAGCAGTCGTGTTTATTTCAGATATTCTCATTTTAAAAATTACCTCTGGCTAAACGTTGAGAGGACATTGGTGTTGCCTTGGCGGACGTTTGCGCTCTCTGAGTGCCCTTAGAAATACAAGAGAACTCCTTCTCTATAGAAAAGAAATTATCAAATCATGAATATATACCCACCACCGCAAAATGCATAGTTATTTTAATTGCATTAACGAAATTCTTTTCAGTTGCAGTACTTAATAAACTAATATTATCTTGAAACTCTTGGATTAGAACTTTGATTTCCATGCAGTAGTTTCGAGATTCAGGACGCTCTATTAGAATGTGCAAAGAACAGACAGAAAATTAAATTGATATTCTCTTCACACTGTTAATAATGTATTTACACACACACACACACACACACACACACACACACACACACACACACACACACACACACACACACACACACACACACACACACACACCACAACACAACACACGTGCACGCACGCACACACATATATGCATATACATACATACATACATACATACGTATATATATATATGTATATATATATATGTATATATATATATATATATATATATATATATATATATATATAAGCAATGTTAATTCTCTAAATGAAGTATTAACAGTAACTGCACGATAAAGTGTTGTATATTGCCACTTAAGTGTGGCTGACCCCTAGGGGTGGATGTTACTGTTGCTTTTAGCCCCAGGAGGACATCTCCTCCAGCTGGCTTATCGACACACTACTGTGTCCTGTTTGCCAAGGGAAGTTATCCCTCCCATCATGGAAAAGTAGATATAAGATTGCCAAGATTTTATCTCTCTCATCAAAGATCAGTGGCTATCGAACGCCGACGAAGGGAAATAACCCTGAAACCCGGGTCCGTTCGTGCTACAGATCATGATGGGAGGGATAACTTCCTTTGGCAAACAGGACACAGTAGTGTGTCGATAAGCCAGCTGGAGGAGATGTCCTGCTGGGGCTAAAAGCAGCAGTAACATCCACCCCTAGGGGTCAGCCACACTTAAGTGACAATATACTACACTTTATATGTATCTAAGTTAATATTTAAGTGCTGGGTATGTCCCTAGTAGTACGATAGAGCATGTTCACTGTCCATGGCTACCTGGCATCAGCCACGGTAATTACATAATTGTCGCTGGATCTACCCCAGGAATTCCTCAGTGTACCTTTAGTATAAAACAAATGATAGAGACGGAAAATAGAATACACGAGAAATTTTATTACTCACAACGATCGTTTCGACACATCCTGCATCGATCCCTCACGGATGGGACACTATACAGTGCATCCCTTAGTGCATCCCTCAGTGGAGAGCATCTCGTCGGGTGATGTAATTAAATGAACACTGTTTCGCTCGGATTTAATACAGCATGTTGTTAGCATCCGTAGGTTTAAGCCGGCTTGAGTTGAATTTAAAGCCATAAGCATCAAACTGCTTCTGTAGGTGCATTTTCCAGTTACATTTTTCCTACTGATCTGCACTACTATAGTGTTAACAAGATTTGATCCAGTCATTTTGAATCACTTTTCAGAATGTATAGTTCAGTCATCCATACATTGTCTTTAACGTTGCGTCTTATGAATTCATTAGATGGATATAAGCAAAAATCTATGCTGTGTATATATCAAAGGTATGTTATGAACTTTCATAAATTTGTACAAGAAAAATACGCTAGGGTTCATAAATACGAAGCTCGGTATATATATAAAATGCATATGAATATATATATATATATATATATATATATATATATATATATATAACGTTTTTGAATATATATATATACATACATGTGTATCGTTGGCGATTTTCTTCCTCTATCTCCCCTTCTTTTCGACTTTCCTCTATTTCTGAAGAAGAGCTTTGCTCGAAACGTAAAATCCTGTTTCTTTCCTTTCCTGAGCGTCTGATAATAACATACTTGTACCACGTCCTCGCGTTGTTGTTTTTTCTTGTTTTCTATATATATAGTGAATCCAAGCAAATATAATATTTAAGTGCTGGGTATGTTCCTAGTAGCATAAATATATATATATATATATATGCTCAATTGGTACTTGTTTTATCGACCTTGAAAGGATGAAAGGCAAAGTCAACCTCAGAGGAATTTGAACTCAGAACGTGCGGACGACATGTTGCTCAGCATTTCTGTCCGGAGCAGTAACGATTCTGC
>NC_142943.1:18581401-18603901 GCF_046866305.1 Octopus bimaculoides
AAGATAACTTTTTCAGGGGTTGATTTAATTCTATAGAAAATAAAACGAGTTACAGATAGACACGTACAAAAAACATAGAGGCGCCAATATATATATATATATATATATATATATATATATATATATATATATATATATATATATATATATATATATATATATATATATATATATATATATATATTATATATAGATACACACATATACGTTTATGTATATGTTTGTGTGTGTGTGTTTTGAAATACTGCCCCCACATACACACATTGAAGGGTATAGACAACATATGTATATGAAAGAAAAGGCATAAAAAATGGTATTAGGAGATGGAAAATTTGATAGAGCGATAAGGGGAATGAATTACTCAAAAAGAGATTTGCATAATAAACAAACCTAATAGATAAGATCGACTGACAATAACAACAGAATAGATATCAATTAAAACTCAGTGTCTCACTTTCAGTTGTCCCCGTCCACGATATTGCATCTCTAGTATTTTTTCTTGTTTTGTTTTCTAGGACATTGATCGAAAATGTTTCGCCCTTAATAGTTTGTTTTTAATGTTCATACATTGCCATCAATCTTTCATTTTAATTCTACAGAATGTCTTTTTTGCGTTTATTCTGGCAAAATAAACTGATGAATAAATAGTAGAAAAAATAACAAAACACAAAGTATAACCAACAACAACAGTAAAAATGCATTAACAACAAAACAAGATTATTATTATATTATTATAACAAATATAAGAAATTTAACAACATTATCGTTTTTTCGCGCTTTCTCTCTTTCTCTGGCACATACACATATATGAATATGTATTTATATGTATATAAATATGTAGTTATACACACACACATTTGCACACAGATACATACACACACATGCGCACATATATTTATGCACACACATTTATATAAAGTACTGAGATAACATGTTTGTGGATAAATACCATTCACGTGAGTGCGTTTCATAAATATAAATTTAACCTCAGTGTGGGTTAACCACGGCATCTATTTGCACAATGAGACAAACGCATATTTATTAGACATACATAAGTAAATTTATCGCTAATATATATATATATATATATATATATATATATATATATATATATATATATATATATATATATATATATATATATATATATATATGTATGTATATATATATATATATATATATATATATATATATATATATATATATATATATATATATATATAGACAAATAGATAGATATATATATAGATAGATATGCATATATATAGGCAAACATGCACAATATACATATCCCGACATGTAAAGGCATATGTATGCACTTGTGTTATGAAAATTATATATATATATAAATATAGATTTGAAACTTCGAGTACTATAATGACAACTTACTGATTATCCTATATATATATATATATATATATATATATATATATATATATATATATATATATATATATATATATAATATATATATATATATATATATATATATATATATATATACGGTGGTGGACGTCATAGGAATTTACCGAAAAATAGAAAAAAGGAAAACACATAACGGACATAGACATGCTGAATCCTTCATTACTGGTCAACCGAATATCATTACATTTTCAACAATTTACGACAATTTTGTTCAGTTTGGAGATGTCAGCAAGATAAGCTGATGGATATAGATAAGCAGACATGATAGACGAGCAATGACAGAAAAGTAAACGTGGCAATTACAAAGACAAGGTGTGCCCCTCAGAAGGCAAATAAAGATAAGTTTTGAGAACAATATATATATATATATATATATATATATATATATATATATATATATATATATATATATATATATATATATATATAAAACGAAGGAAACAAATAGACAAGGACAGTCACAGAAGAAATAAAAACCGTTTCAAAGGGTTGTTCGTATGCAAAAAGGTCCCCTGATTTACGACAAAATTAAGACGCGAAGTATCACTAATTGGATAGATCTTAAAATCTTAGACAAATAGGAGCTGAAAAGATTCAAGTAACTTTGTGAAACAAAAGAATGCTTCGAGGCGATTTTTGGGAGAGGAGAGAAAGAATGGGTACAGTTGGTTTGAGAGAAAGACAGAGAGTTGGAGTAATGAAGAAACCTTCGAGAAATAGAATAAAATTGGGGTTCGTGAAATGAAAAGAGGAACAAATAAAATCTTAGAGCTAGAATGGAAGGAAAGTAGAATGATTCAATAATGGAAAGGTAGATAAACGAGACCAGTAAACAGAGAAAACGGTTTGCTTCTTCCGTCGTTGGTCAATGGTATTGCAGAGACAGTGACTTAACTACCTCTGCTGTGCCTGGATTGTTTCCAGAATGAAGTGCATAGCCCCAATTACACTTAGCACCTCTCAACTCATGGATGTGCCACGAAAAAAAGACAAGGAATTACACTCGAATCATCCACAAAGTTACATATATTGGTCAGGTATAACCGTACATATAATTTTTAAGACTAATATGTTCTGGTTTACTCTCTGGATAAAAATACAGATAGTTGATTGAAAGCAGTAATCAGAGAAAGGTAAACATAATAAAATAACGAAGGATAAATTATAGATAAATACGTAAAAACAGAAAGAGAGAGAGAGAACGAGAGAGAGATAATTAGAGAGAAAGATAGTACGACAGGGAGAGAAAGAAGGAGAGAGAAGCGGTCATGACGTGAGGTAGAGGGAACGTAATACTTATTACGTGGTTAAAAAAGGTTAGTTGACGGTAGGGGAGGAGAGTCAAAAACGTAATTTTAGCAGAGGGGTGATGTTCTGATGGTGAGATTAAAGAATGGCAGAGAAAGAGAGAGAGAGAGAGAGAGAGAGAGAGAGAGAGAGAGAGAGAGAGAGAGAGAGAGAGAGAGAGAGAGAGAGAGAGAGAGGAGAAAGATGATGATGATGGTGGTGGTGGTGGTGGAGATGGAGGTGGTGGTGATGATTGGATAGTGAAATGTATTTTTAATTGAACTAATTTTTTTTATATCACCTATCACTTAATGCATGCGCATAGGTGCAATTCCGTGAAATATTCACGCTTATTTACGTGGCAGTTTTATGTAATTTAGCTAAAGATTGTCTCATATATACGAGATACTTTTTTTTGTTTAAGAGAAAAATGGAAAAATAAGAGTGAATATTTATTTTATGCCTGCTGTGTATTATGTCTATAAAATTCTGTATATATAAAGTGCATTAGTTAATCATCGTATTCCAATTTCTTTCACTTTTCAATGAGTAGCAAATGAGCTGATGAAAGGAAAACAAAAAAAAGAGACCGAGAGCACTATACTGGCAGCACAAGACCAAACTTTGGTCACGAACTGGAGGGTCAACCTTAGGAATAAGCAAGCATCTCCGCTGAGCCTCATCTGCAATATAGTGGAGGAAACCATTGCTCATATCACGAACGAATGCCCTAGACTTGCCCAAAACCACTACTGGTTGTAGTGACACGATCAGGTCGCGAAAGTGCTACATTGGAAACTATGCGAAAAGTGGGGGCTAGAGAGAGGCAAGACATGGTATTAGCACAAACCGCAGGAGAGTGGAGACTAGCAAAATCCTCTGGGATCTCCCCATCCAGATAGATCAGGTGCTAGAGCATAGCAGATCGGACCTAGTGATGGTGGATAAGGTGCGTCACATATGCTATATAGTTGATGGTGCATGCCCCCTTGACCCACGAATAGTCAAGAAGGATGACCAAAAGATAGATAAATACAACCTTCTTAAGTACGAAATAGCCCGGCTACGGAAAATGAAGAAGGTGAAGATAGCGCCAATTATTATTGAGGCCTTGGGAACAGTATCAAGTGGCATCAAGTGGAATATAAAATAAATTAGAATAGAATGCCCAGTAAAACTGTTGCAAAAGGTTTTCCTCCTTGGTACGGCCAGAATATTCAGGAAAGCATTAAATATCTGAAATGAATAGATAGCATGGTACCGTAGACTGCAGGTAGTAAGTCCGTTACGCATGTAAGACTCTAGGAGCTCTAACAAAATCTGTTATAAAGAGAAATAACAACAACAATAACAATAATAATTATAGTAAAGATGCAATTTTCAGCCATAGTATAAAAAAAATACTAGCAAAATACACTACAGCTACTAGAACACTCAAAGCTTTAAAAATAGACAATGGTGATGCACAGATAACGTTATTGTTAAAAAAAAACAATATCATTATTATAATTAGTATGTTTAATTTGCTAATAGTTTTGATAATGGTTGCATTATGTCTCTGCTGTAGGTGTAAGTAAAAATGAAGGCAATTATAACAAAGATTATGGTAGGGATAAGATTAAGGTTACGGTGGGAAGGTAAATGAGAAGAATGTGATGGCTTTTTAATAAAGGTGGCGTGATTTATATAGGGTCGCATAAAACATTGTCTGATGAAATATAGAAAGTTATCCTACTTTTATTACTTCTCTGTTCTGATTAGATAATTACTATACGTGTACTCATTGCTATGTTATGTATAAGCTAAGAAGTTAAGGTTATAGTAAGTAATGTTAGTTGTGGTGCTAGTTATTGTTTTGCAAAATGTCTAATGTTGTACTATATCAATTGTTACTGCTGTTAACCCTCTGACTGTTAACCCTTTGACTGTTAACCCTCTGACTGTTAACCCTCTGACTGTTAACCCTCTGACGAGTACATTTGAATATGAAGTTGATAATTTTTCATCTTTAGTGTTGGTTGTATTTCTGTTTAACTTACACATAAATATTATAGATAGCACACGATTTTAACACAAGGGTGTATAACGCATTTCTACTGAATACATAATAGATTGTTGAGATCAAGTTGAGAGTGCACGATAAATAAAAGAGAAAGAGAGAAAGAGAGCGGGTGGGGGGTAAAAATTTTGTAAATTATAGCTCTCCTAAGTGACTCTACTTGTCCATAAGCTCAAGTTACATGCTAAAGAAGGGTTTACAAACGACAGCAATGATTGGAGATCAAACTCTAGGACTGACGGTAAAAACAACTTTGAAATATGTGACGTAGACAAATGTATTTTCATGATATAAGAATTGGTGAGCAGTTCATTCAGTGAAGTGGCTGGTCGTGTATATTTAAAACAAGCCGGAAAATACTTCACGAATTCAGTTCTATATTTAAGAGATGAGGAATTATGTACATTATTTACATTATTTACATTTGACGGATATTTGTCCTCATCTTGTTTGTTGTTAACACACCGTTTCGGCTGATATACCCTCCAGTCTTCATCAGGTGCCTTGGGGAAATTTCAAACCTGGGTTCTCATTCCTAAGGTATTTTTCGATGTTATTATTATTATTATTATTATTATTAATTAGGGCACTGCTTGGAATCGAACTCGGAATCTTGGGTTTAGTAGCCCGCGCTCTTAACAACTATGCCATATGCCCACAAATATCTGTCAAATGTAAAGAATGCAAATAATGTACTTCACGAATTGCTCGTATATGTTGAAAATCTTTGAACTTACCAGCCAAAAATAATTTCCCGAAGTGTCCATTTATTGAAAAATCTCTGAACTGACATTCAAATAATCAACTTATTTATTTCGTATATGGTTCTCAGAAGTACACAATCCATATATTTCAGATTATTCCCAATATCTTCCATTCAATATCGGTCCAATTCCACATTCTTTCACTGTCGAAAAATAGTTGGATAATTTGGTTATGTTCACCTTTTTCAATCATAACGACGTTATGTTCCCTGTAGGTATCTAGATTTGGTTTGTCAGATGTAACCTCCGCTTCATAAATAATTGCTTCATTGACACATGACGAATTTAGAGTGTATGATGCTTCAATTTTGCGTGCGTAGTTTATGTCAATTGTTTTATTTGGATTACCTGATATTTTCTACATTGGTGCTACAACTATAGCTGAGTGTAAATTATTTTGTTGAATAACATTCTGCAATCTTGGTAAAGTTGTAGAAATCTTGATATATTAAGGCTAGGAAGTTTTTGTTGTATTAGATTTAACGAGAAATGACGATTTTACCAGAAAATATGTTTTCTCTAGTAAGAAAGTGTTAGGGATGAATTTACTATTGCTTTTATGTCTGCCAGCGTCTTGTGCCTAAAATGAGGCAGTGTCGAAGAAGGCATTATTAGACTATATATTAAATCTAATTCTACACATGTTATGAACTAGTTTTTTTTTTAAAAAGCAAAAGGAAGAAACAGAGAATTGGCACGTACCAACTTTTCTTAGATTTACTTTATGTTCTCTATATGTTTGTTGTGAGGTTGAGAGTAATATTTAAGTAATTTAATGTACTCAAAGCAGTAGCAATTGATATTGTCAAGCAGAAATTTAGAAAGGTTTTGATGAAATTGTTACTAACTTTGTCTAATATGTAGCCATTAGCATTTTATGAAAAGGACATCTCGCTATTAGCTCTGTAGAGAATTACATCAGTGATCGTGAATTTGTTTTTAAACGTCTAGGATATACAGGAAAGAGGAATCACATACGTAGGCATTGTTAACCATTTCTGTGCTGACAAAGGGTAGTGGTTGTGGAAGGGTTTATTCTTTTATTAATTTGATTTAAATGTGAGAAAAGCGATCTGACAATACGAATTACCATTTTATCAATGCAGCCAGAAGGTAACATTGATATTTCAAATGATTTTCAACCACCACATATGCAGCTGTGTCTGCCTTTGTTATCCACTGTGTACACTACTTAGATATCGTTTCACGATATGAAACTTAAAATGGAAAGGTAGAACCATTCAAATATATATATATATAGATATATATGATAGATCGCTGACCACTACATTTATATTTTTCTCTCCTTGTTTCTCTCCTTATTTCTTTCTGTGTTCCTTTCAGTTGAAGAGCGTAGCTCGAAACGTCAAAGACTTTCTCTATTCCCGAGCGTTAAACTAATGCGTCCATTTGTTGTTTACATCACCTGTCTTCGTCTGTTGTTTTTTTCGTAAATTCTCCCATATATATATATATATATATATATATATATATATATATATATATATATATATATATATATATATATATATATATATGTATATATATATATATATATCTGTGTGTGTGTGTGTGTGTGTGTGTGTGTGTGTGTGTGTATGTATGTGTGTATGTATTTGTGTTGCAAAATGCATACTTGCGAGTTGCGACAGAGGCAGTATTAATACGGAGAGGTAATATTTAACCCCGTTTAAAAGTGGATGTTCTGTTAGAACAAGCTATACTGCGGTGGATAGCATGAGAGAAACTCTCATATTAGATTTTGGGGCAAAATCAACTCTTATGGCATAGACTCTTGTTTATATCACTGGTGCGGAGATAATTCCCCGCTACCTCCAGTGCTGAGACAACAAGATCCCATGATTTCGACCTTACTTGGTTTTGTATATGAGGGAAGTTCGACAGCTAGAGGTAGCAGCAACAGGCCCCGATGTCACGATTATCCAGCGAGCTTGATAAGAATTATATATTGTGACAAAGCCAATATTAGTACCGAGTGGTAATATTTATCCCCACTTAAACGTGTGTGTTCTGTTAGAAAAAGCTATACTGCCGTAGATATCATGCAACTCTCATCTCTTAATCCTTTTTGCCCCTTGTGGAGCATAGGGCCTCAACAGTTATTTTCCATTTTTTGCGATCATTGGCTTGTTTCTTGGCTGCTTCCCATGTCAGGCCGGTGATCCTGAGCTCGTTCAAAATACTCCGCTTCAATGTCTGCTTCGGACGTCCTCGTTTCCTTTTCCCCTGCGGATTCCAATCAAGTGCTTGTCGTGTCATATTTGAGGGTTCTTTCCGCAATATGTGTGTGTGTGTGTGTGTGTGTGTGTGTGTGTGTGTGTGTGTGTGTGTGTGTGTGTGTGAAGGCGCGTGGCTTGGTGGTTCGGGCATTCGGCTCAGGATCGTAAGGTCGTGATTTCAATTCCTGGGGACGCGTTGTGGCCTTGTGCAAGACACTTTATTTCACGTTGCGCCAGTCCACTCAGCTGGCAAAAATGGAATAGTACTTGTATTTTAAAGGGCTGGCCTTGTCACACTTTGTGTCACGCTGAACATCTCTGAGAACTACGTCACGGGTACACGTGTCTGTGGAGTGCTCAATCATTTGCCCGTTAATTTCACGAGCAAGCTTTTCCGTTGATCGTATCAGCTGGGACCCTCGTCCTCGTAACCTACCGAGTGCTCCTCTCTCTCTCTCTCTTTATATATATATATCTATCTATCTATCTATATATATATATATATATATATATACATGTGTGTGTGTGTATGTATATATATGTGCATAGATATCTATAATATTGTTGCATTTGGGGAAGGTCATATTGCCAGTTTAACCAATGAAAACACACGCACTATATATTTGGTGTCCATTTGCTTCAGCTTTATTTTATTTTAATTGCATTTCGGCCAGAGTTCTTTTGTCACACTTCTGTGACCTCACCAGTGGTTCTTTGCTTTCTTCTTTCTTTTTTGTGTCTCTCCTTCCTAACAATCGGCCATATTCTATTCCTCTTGTATGTGTCTTTATTTGCGCATACATATATCCCTGTGTGTGTCTTTATTTGCGCATGCGTATATCCTTGTGTGTGCCTATGTTTAGTAAGTGTGTGTGTGGAAATGTGTATGGTACCTGCATTATCAGTATCCCCTGTTTATTCACATTTGTTTAATCATTTATTTTAATCATTCCTTTTTATCTACTTACTCCTTCATTTCTTTCTTTTTTTCTATTAATTTAATTTAATTTATTATATTTTGTTTATAATAAATGTCTAGACAAATATGACCTTAGAAGTTTCTGCCCCAGTAGACGTTTAAGAAGTAGACCCCCTATAATTACATATATGGCTAGGAAGACCCCCTATATAGAGATGGAGCGGATGGACTAGAGCCATACGGATCCCCGGAAACCAATATCAGGTAAAGAAAATGATTGCATATGCACTAGGAGCTAATATAAGAGTTACCCTAAAAGGCCACACGTTTAAGTTAAACAACAAAATATACGCCCGGGATGAGGGGGCGGCCATCGGGGTTAGCGTCGCCAGTGCTGTGGCCAACCTTTTCATGGTATGGTGGGACAGGAAGCTTAAAGAACGCCTAGCACAGAACTCCATATTCATGAACATGTACTCGCACTACGTCGATGATATCAACATAACGGTAAATGCACCCCAACAACAGAGAACCCTTAAAATAGAAGTAGAAACTAAAACTAAAGAGAGCATGCAGCAAATAACTAACTCCATCCATCAGAGTATTAAAGTCACAATAGACTACCCTACGAAACACCCTAACCATAGACTACCAATACTGGATACAGAACTCTGGCTGAAAACTGTGAATAATAAAACAAAAATCCTCCACTCACACTATGCCAAACCTATGGCTTCAAAATACCTGATCCACCGGAACTCAGGTATCTCGGACAATGCCAAATTCAATATATTGATGGCAGACCTCATCAGAGTAATGAGAAATGTATCCCGCATGTGCGACCCTACAGAATTAAAGAGAGACATACAACACTTCGTTCACCGTATGCAGTTCTCAGGATACAGGCATAGAGAATGTATCAGAGTATTTAAGGAGCCATGAGGAAATTTGAGACTATCATACGTAACGTTAGGAATGGAATTTGCCCACTCTATAGGAGCAAGTCATGGACTCCCATTGAAAGGACTAAAAAGAAAACAGGGAAGGCCAACTCATGGTATGAGTGTCATGTTCGTCGACACTATCCCTAGAGGCGAACTGGCGTACCGCTTTAGAAGGGACCTAGACAAACTTAAGCTAAGAATTAAGGTTGTAGAAAGGCCAGGCAACCTTATCAAATCCCTAATCAGTAGAACCTACCCTTTTAGTAGAACCCCCTGTACTGATAGGAACTGTACTGTATGTAGATTTAGCCTACAGACAAACTGTAAAGCTAAGAATTTTGTCTATAGTATGAGATGTACAAGATAACGCCGTACGTAGGGGAGACAACACAGAGCATAGGAGAGCGGGTAAATAAGCATTGGAGGGAACTTAAGGAAAAAGAAGAGCTCATCGGTTCTGTACCAGCACACCGAGCGGGAACACGAGGGCTCAGTCAACAACATAGAAGTTAAAATCTTGTCCACACATAGAACGGACCCAACGCTTAGACAAATTACGGAAGCTACATACATAATAGAAGATAAGCCTAGCTTAAATAGAAAACTAGAATGGAAAACTAGTACACAACCCCCATCACACCACAACCTATGACAGAATAAGATCTCAATAAACTAATAATAATATGAAACTAATACACTTGACAGATATAAGGGATTAAATGATTACATACACAAACAAAATATGATAAATTAAATTAATACAAAAAAAGAAAGAAATGAAAAATAAGTAGATAAAAGCAAATGAATAAAATAAATAATCAAACGAACGTGAATAAACAGGTGATATTCATAATGCAGGTACCATACTCATTCCCCGCCCCACACACACTTACCAAACATAGACACACACAGGGATATATGCATGTGCAAATAAAGACACACACAACAGGAATACAAAATGGAAGATCATTAGTAAGGAGAGACACACAAAAAAGAAAGAAGAAAGCAAAGGACCACTGATGAGGTCACAGAAGTGTAACGAAAGAACTCTGACCGAAATACGATTAATGTAAAATAAAGCTGAAGCAAGTAAATGCCAAATATATAGTGCATGTGTTTGCATTGGCTAAATTGGCAACATGACCGTCCCCAAATACAAAAATATTTGTTTCAATACACGAATTCACATCAAGAATTCACATCAAGAATCTTGCAAAACGAATATATAAACGTATAATCTAATATATATACATACATACATACATATATATATATATATATATATATATATATATATATATATATACATACACAAAAACATATACGTGCACACACACGCACACACACACGCACACACACACACACACACACACACACACACAAACACACACACACACACATACACACACACACCACACACATATACACACTTATATTATGGCAGACCCACTGAATTTAAACAGTTGATGTAGTCATTTCATGAATGTCAGATTTGCTCCAGTCGTCTATCACTGTTGCCTGATCATGTACATGAAATAAATATTTTCAATGGGCGAATATTTTACTGCAGAAACAGTGGCTTGTATTACTGCTCAAAATATATTAACATGTTTATGTCAGACCATTTTGTTAGTGTCTTAATATTGTTCTCATTTTTGTCATCAAGTCCACTCTTCTATATTTTGGGCTCTATTTATAGGCTGTTGTTTGTTGCTGTTTCACTCATGCACAACTCTTCATCTAGGACTGCTCGAATCGATGTATTCTTTCTGTTATTAAAATGGTAGTATGCAAATGGGGGGGGGGGGGGGGGGAATGCAGTTGCCATTTTAGCAGGTCAAGTAAACCTTTAGATGACTTATAAGTAACTGATTCTAACATAAATGAACACTTAAAGCCTTGTAAAGTCTTAGTTGTGACACAATCTTGAGAAAGTTAGTGACAAGCGATCTTGAGAAATGGCAGAAAATGATGAGAAAGATAGGTGGAGGGGTTAATAAGGAGGGGGAACAAATGTACACACGCAGGAATACATACACACACTCGCACACATACACACACACACACATAAACATACATGCAAACAATAAACATATACATACACACACTCGCACATACAGATATACATTATCTATATGGAATTGATCTCTAGAAGTCTGATTCATTCGTATCGAAATATACTCCCGACTTTTGTCGTTTCTCATTTGTACTTTATATATTAACTCCAGCTGGGTATGGATTAGTGGAAATAGGTCGCATGCTTAATAGTTTTGCTCGCAATCATAAATCTCTGCTGAGCATCGCATTAGGCAAATGTAATCAGATGGATTCAAGTGTTGCTAGTAAAATTGAACTAGCTTTACTTACTCCTCGAAGAACTAGTTTTAATTTTCACACTCGAGTCACGCTGCTTGAGACTTAGAACTATATTAAGGATACATTTATGTATGGAAAAAATAGTTACTCTAAGGGTAGATAGCCTAGTTAATCGATTAACTTGCATACTCATCGTTGAAACTGACGAAGGATCCATTTACTATGGTAAGACAAATCTCCCGTTATTTATTTGTCAACTCTAGGTCAGCTTTGTTTGGACAAATATATTACAAGTAGATAGGAGTGGTGGGGTAACTATACATGATTCACAGATCCGTTATATACTAACTTTTTGAGTTCAGATAAACATTAAAAACGCATAAACATATCATAGCCCTAAATAATAATATGTGCAGAAAAGCAATTGTCGCACTTTGACGGATCAATCTCACTTCAGTTTGGTTATTTACTCTTGGGTTGTATGAACAATGAATAGCTACATTTTATTCATTAGAAAAAAAAAAAACCTCTGGTCATGGCTATGTTTATATACATTTAAATTGTTCTTTTATAATTACTCGAGCCTAAATCATAAAATAAAAATGCAGCTGCAATAACATTCAAATGAAGTCTTAAATTCTTTATTAAAGTTTCAATGTATAATGAATCTTTTGCATTTTCATTTTGCCCAAAGTATCAAGTAATGTCATCATTATTCACAAATGTATTTTATTTTGTTAATGTCTTGAAATAAAAACCATTTCACTGTATATTGGTCAGTAAGGAAAGCAATTATATATACGTTAAAACATACGCATACAAGTACGCTCACATACAACACGCTACAAATAATATAAACATATATAGAATGTTATATATATATATATATATATATATATATATATATACGATATCTTTTAGTTTGTACCGGTTTCAGTCACTAAACTGCAGTCATATTGATGTACTACATTCAGAATTTTTAGTCGAATGAATCTACCTCAATTAGAAAAATACTATTCTTAAATCTCACAGCCAGAGATATTCAGCAACAGAACTTTGTAGTAAAGTGTATGAAGGCGGAGAGCTGGCAGAATTGTTAGCACGCCGGTCGAAATGCTTAGCGGTATTTCGTCTGTCTTTACGTTCTGAGTTCAAATTCCGCCGAGTTCGACTTTGTCTTTCATCCTTTCGGGGTCGATAAATTAAGTACCAGTTACGCACTGGGGTCGATGTAATCGACTTAATCCCTTTGTCTGTCCTTGTTTGTCTCTTCTATGTTTAGCCCCTTGTAGGCAATAAAGAAATAAGAACTTTGTAGAAAAGATTGTTTGTCAACATAACATGGCAGTCCTAAAACAGAATCTACTTCGGTACTTATTTTTTTTAAAGCTTGGTGCTTATTCTATGGAACTTTGTTGCCAATTCGCTAAGTTGCGGAGATGTAAACGCACCAACACCGGTCGTCAAACGTTGGTTAGTTAGTGCGGGAACAAATATAGGCACAATATCATACACACGAAAGTATATATATATATATTACGTACGAGGGGCTTCTTCCAGTTTCCGTCTACCGAATCTACTCATACAGCTTTGGTTGGCCCGAGACTACAGTAGCAGACGCTTGCTCAAACTGCCAAGCAGTGGGACTGAATCCAGAAGCATATGGTTGGGAAGCAAACTCCTTACCAAACAGCCACGCCTGCGCCTACATAGGTATAATATATATAAAACTATATGTGTATAAATCACACACACACACGCACACACACATACTTGCACATGCATGCCTATGTATATACACACATATATGCCTCTCTCTCTCTCTCTCTCTCTCTCTCTCTCTCTCTCTCTGTGCATGTGTGTGCTAAGTGACGGTGAACATGACAGAGAACAAAGCGAAAAGTGCAATTTATTAGCTTAGCATTATAAAAGTTTCACTGAGCTTTTGAAGCCCAAGTTAGAAGGAAAAGTGTGGAGAAAAAATAACACACTGAGGCAATGGGGAATGTTGTTTTACTCGGTGGAGCTACATTTCATACTATTACCATACAAGAGCTGGTTTAGTCTGTTGTGATTTGGATAAAATTCTTAGCAACATATCCTCCGGTTTTCTTCGTTCTCAGCTCATGTCATCGAGGTCGACTTTGCTTTTCATTCTTTTAGTGTCGATAAAATAATTACAGCCCTAAAATTGCTGGCCTTGAGTCAAAATCTGAAACCAGTATTGCTGCACGGAACTTGATGGCTATTTCACTGATTGCTAGTACATTATGTTACAACGATGTTATTATATATGATAATCACTTTTGTTAATAAATGGTTTTATTCAATGTACGAACTCCAGATTGGTTTTCTAATACCATAGATTACTCAAAGAACGCTATAGAATACCGGCAACTCAGAAGAAATGGAATATGCAGATACATTTCAATTTTCAATGGAATCTATTTCACACCATATATTTCGCTATTATACATCAAATATTCCTATATTTTTTCTATATATTTGAGCCCTTTTTTGGTTCGACTTCGATTTTATTCGGGCAATTTTTACATCAAATCTATCAATTATGTCTTTAATGTCAACACTTTCAATGCCTAACTTTCGCTACAATTCTTTTCTAGACCTTCCTTTTTTTCTGTTTTAAAAATCCATTTCTTTTTCGTCACCATTTCAGATATGTATCTTTTCATTATTTATTATTATATTCATTTTTCATACTTTTCATATCCTATTTTTTTTTTACTTAATTTTTATTTTATTTTCCCTTCTCGCTTGTTCTTTCTTTCTTTCTTTTTGTGAGATGGTGGGAAATGCTGTTATCGTGTAATAAACTATACCTAAACACAGCAATTATAAATTATAAACTGGATGCGAAACATAGAGAACTCTTATTTCAGATGATAAACACTCACAGATACAAATTCACTTGAGATTTAAAGACAAGCGAACAGTTTATAACAAACGAACAGAAGTAAAAATTGAAGTAAAAATGGTATATTTAAAACGAGCAAAAATTCCTAATTTTACCTATATTCCATGTTTTAATAACTCAAATATGTGTGTGTGTGTGTGTGTGTGTGTGTGTGTGTAGTACTGATCTTGCACAATCAGTAAATTTCTCTTCCTATGTATTTTTACTAGCTTTTACATCAATGTAATCTATTTCGTCTGTAATCTTGAAATATTTTTATTTCTCTTAGATTCCTCTCAGCTTTACACTTTTGTCTCTCCTTTTATTTATGTTTTGTACATTTATCTACAGCTTTACCCGACTTCGTTTTTTTTTCTTTCATTCCAGCGAAGTTTATGTCCATATAAAGGGGCAGCAACATTAGTTGAAAAGTGAAGTTGACATCAACTATAAGTTATAAGCGAGGGAAAGAAATAATATAAAATAGACCCTTTACATAAATTTTTATCAAAGATAACATGTAAAAAGCCCACAAAAATGTTTCCACAAAATTAGAAAAGGAAAAGCAAAAAAGATGACCCATTGGTTAATTATTATTGAAAATAGATGCAGAAGTGTTTCTCGCTATTAAGAAGGTTGGAAAAGACTGAAAAATATTAAGAAAGAAGAGTAAAAAATAAATGAAAAAAAAAATCAATATTTTGGATTCAATAAGCAGTTTGAAAAAATAACTGACAGTCAAATAAATAACCATACATCATTTTGCAGAGACACAGACGTACGCATAGTATTTGAATCACGCTCGCATGCACACTCTCAAACACATACAGAAGTAGTAACACATAATCACTAGTACACACACACACACAAACACACACAAACACATCTACATCTATACGTCTACGTATGCATGTTTGTATGTATGTATCTCTCTATCTACATACACACATACACACATACACACACACACACACACACACATATATATATATATATATATATATATATATATATACAACTCCGTGGACATGATTCTGAGTGTGTGTGTGTGTTTGTACGTATTTATATACGTATTCGTACACATGCTTACACACAAACACACACACACAGACACACACGCATGAGATGGAGAAAGGAATCCCAGTAAGCAGAAAGAAAGCAAATGTACATATACATATATATATATGTATATATATATATATATATATATATATATATATATATATATATATATATATATATATATATATATATATATATATATATATATATATATATATTATATATATGTGTGTGTGTGTGTGTGTGTGTACACGGATATACCGGCCCCCAACGGTCACATACACATCTGATCTGGCAAAGACACAAACTGCACAGCCATGCGTATGTGTGTGAATGCGTATAGTGTGTGTGGTGTGTTTGTGTGTGTGTGTGTGTGTGTGTGTGTGTGTGTGTGTGTGTCTGTGTGTGTGTGTGTGTGTGTGAAAACAGCAACAAGAATGGTAACATTAAATCAATGGAAATAAATAAATAAATAATTATATATTAAAATATTAACAATAACATTAAAAAGATGGAAGTTAAATTGAATTTATTTTACTCCCTATTCTCAAAAGATAGGGAGGTGAGTGAGAAAGTAAGAGAGGAAGGTTGGGGACAAAGAGTTGTGGGAAAGAAAGATAGTAGAAAGATAGTACAGAGAGAGAGAGAGAGAGAGAGAGAGAGAGAGAGAGAGAGAGAGAGAGAGAGAGAGAGAGAGAAAGAGAGAGAGAGAGAGAGAGACTGGGGAGAATTGAGGAGAGAGAAAGAGGAAGAGAAAGAAGTGGTGGCTAAATAATCAGTGAAATAGAGTTGAGATAACGTAAGGTGGAGATGGAGGTGTGGGTGCGCGCGCGCGTGTGTATGTGTGTGTATGCTTGTGTGTGTGTGTGTGCGCGTGCGATAACCGATCTGGTGCAAAATGGCAAATTAAAAAAAAAAAAACACCGTAAAACATAGTTAGTGAAAGATTGAATAAACTGAAAAGACGGGGAATAATGACTTAAGACATGGTTCCTATCTCGTCAGATAAATGGCGTTGTCAATGATGATAATGATGGTGGTGATAACAATAAGTGAAATGCTGGTGGTTGTGATGATGAGGATGATGATGATGATGATGATGATGATGATGGTGATGATGGTAAAACAACGGTGATGTCGTCTGTATTAATGTAGTTATCGATATAATGATCTTCGTTGTTATTGTTGTTTTAACCCTACATCAAGCCTGGACAAGCAGACTTATGCTTGAAGACATTCCATTCGTGTACATTAAAGTATTTTTTTTTCTTAGACACAAGACACATTATCAAAGCCATCCTTTTTTAAAGACGGTAAGAATATGATTTGAGGGAGATCTGGTGAACATTTCTTGCAGATCATTCAGGAAATCGCGCAGATTCTGTCTCCCTCGTAACCCCAATTGTAACTGTTGTTACTGAATACTGAGGTCTTGTTGCTTTGTATGTGTTTTGTATGTAATGAAATTGCTGATTTACTTCCCCTGTCACCAATACTTTGTTTCACTACGATATTTTCTGTTTACATCATTTGAGAAACGACTTCTCTGCAAATTTGAAATGAAACTAATTTCTACTTTAATGGAATAACAGTTCCATGGTGAGAGAAAACTATGGGGGTCAGGTTATTTTCACGAACCATATTTTGTCGGAGAACGCATTTACAGAACTAAAGAAGCAAGAATTAGAATTTCCGTGGAATAGTAAATATTTAAGGGATCCTTCACTTGGCAAAATTAATATAACTTTTACCACTAAATAATTGAATAGTTTACTTATGTGTCATAGTCACAGAATTATGTAAAATACGATCCTGTGGATCATGCGTTTGTTTGCTTGGATTTGGGTAGAAATTCTTTAGTAAGCTGCTTACCATCAATTCCTTTGTGAAATATGAGGATTTTAGTTCGTATTCTTGTATGTTGACCTTAAGAATTAAGTAAACATACGAGAATACTTTCTCGCGACCAATTCTACATCTTCTAGGTAATCCAGCTGTTAGTTCATTGAAAGGACCATTTTCTAAGAAACTTTCTAGAAAATTCCACGGAGATTACAATTTTGAGAAAAATTATTTTCAAAATTTCAGTTTAAAGAAAACAATTCCCACCCTCCCGGCTTTCACAATAATAACCTCACTCCCATGACACCCGACTATTCATTTCTTCATGCGTGGATGCAGGTCGAGAGTGGTGTCAATATGGTTGCTTAGCATGTTTGAAATAACCAAAATTCACTTTTTATATCATCCTCTACTCTGGTTTTCGAAATAAATACAGAAATATGGAATACATCAGTCCTTCCATCCTCCACCCAGCCATACAGTGATATTAGATGCTTCATCCCACGCCATCTTTTATTTATGAGGAAGTAAGAATTTTCATCCATATAATGAAAATTACTGAAATTTATTTTTACAAAAAAGCATTAAATGAAAATTTAATAATATTTTAAGGATTGTGAACAAAAAGTATTCACTGTCGTTTTCAAAATGGAGAGCTGGAATTTTTAACTAAGCACATTTACTTGAAGTAAAGATCTACCAGAATCTTTAGTCTTTCTTTTTAGATGTGGAAAGATTCCGGTCACCCACCAAGTGACTAAAGGTGAACTGACTCATTGTTATAAATTAAAGAACTGAGAGCGATTGGCAGTTCGTGTTGGTAGCATATCACTCTGAGTCTTTGATGTAGAGCGCTGAGTGTTTTGTAATAGTAATAGTAGTGCGTCCTGTATATACTTTTCTCTCCCTTGCTTCGTTATATTATATATCCAATACGAGGATATGAAAGTGGCGACAAGTTGTTCGAAGTTTGCGTTGGTCGTTTAAATTTTTTTGGAACGAAACCAAAGAAAAAATCGTTTTACCATGGAAAACTTATTGGCTTCCGTGGTGCAGTTAGAACAGCAACTACAGCAGTAGCAACAGCAGTTACAACAGCAACCACAGTAGCAGCAGCAACAGCTACAAATTCAATTGAAGAATTCAACTATAATCCAGGAGAAGGGATTACCTTCTAAGCATATTTTCGCAGATACGAAGAAATCTTCAAAGAGTGTAACAGTTGGCCTGATGAGTAAAAGTACAATTGCTTTTTTAAGAAAGTTATCCCCTGCCGAACACGAAAAATATAGTAATTACATTGTCGAAGAAGCTAGGTGAGATTTGTTTCCATGAAGCAATTAATATTTTATCGAAAATCAGTGAAAAAAATTCCCTGTTCAATATTCGCTGGCAATGTTTAAATTTGTACAAAAAAGATGATGAACATCTTGTCACCTATGCCGGAGTGGTTAACAGAGAGTGTGAGAAATTCAAATTGAATGAGTTGACCCCGGACATGTTCAAGTCTTTAATTTTTATTCAAAGGCTTACTGCAAGCAACAATGCAAATATACGTTCATGGATAAAATAGTCACGAGAAAGGAAATCCCTATGGAAGTTTTACGACACGTTTGAGGTATCAAGACCGAAACAATTTGAAACTACATGTTCTAGCATCAGAAAATGGAAAAGAATGGAAACACTGGAATTGAGCCCTAAACGTAAGAGATATCAATACAGGAAGCGGAGTTCAATTCTCAAAAGGAAAGAAGATAGGGGAGACTGATTCTAAAAAGAGGAGATGTTGTGGAACCCCGTTGTTATTATTATTTAAAGAATGGTTAGTGTTAACAAAATTAATGTTAGGTGGATTTGTATTTAACAACTTATTATTATGCGATGAGATGATTTGTGAAAGATATTTTGTGTTAAAAAATCTATCCTAATTCGATGTGAGTTAATAATCGAATAGTATCTTGAATTTCTTGGGAAATTCTTTTCTGTAGCTTCACGAAACTGGTAAGGGAGGTTGGATTTCATCTGGTTACCACATGGAGTTATTAACCAAACAGTTTTGCTATGACATTCCTTGTTATTAGGGTAATTATCTTTAAGAGTCCTCGATGTACCTTTATAATGAAAAAAGGGTCTTAAATAACGGTTATCTTCCTTACGCTGCAGAAATTCATTACTCGATTTGGTGTTGTTATTCGTAATAAAATTAAAATTGTTAATATCCTTACAACTTAATTTCATGTCCTGATTAATAGAGGTAGAATTAATGTCAATAGGGTTAATATAGGTAATTTTTTTCTTTATAACCGGCTTTAAGTAAGGCAGAGTTATAAAATTCAGCTTTCTCGTTGAAGATGTCAACGTTAGCAGATAATCCAGAAAGACTAAATGAAATATTCCTAACAAAATGCTTTGTAATAGCCCTTTAATTTCACGCATACGCATTGTTCGTTTTTGATTTTGTTGACTACACAGTATAGTAGAGTCAGTTGGTAACCGTCTGTGTGAAAAACATCATCATGACGCAATTCACTCTGCTAGAAATTTGCAAATAACATGTTGTACTGCTTGTTATTCGCGCCGGAAGCTCTAATACGAACATTTCAGAGGACAGTGCAATCTGAGGACATGTACCGAGGGTGATAAAGCTCAAACATCCAGTCAACGTCATGGTGTTTGGAGTGATCACTAGTGATGGCGACGTTATCCATTCGTCTTCCCACACGGCCTCACGCTCAAATGCCTGGAGGAGGCAGTGTCACCTTGGGTCAAGGGGGGGGGCTGCTGGAAGACCCTGTGTCTGCCAATAGGACTCTACAGCATGCCACACAAGCAAGAGAACCCAGTCATGGCTGTCAGACAATATCTGTGGCCACATCACGCCTAACATCTGGCCACTTAACTCCGCAGACTGCAACCCCCTTGATTATTATGTGTGGAGCGCAGTTGAGCGAGAGACCAACAAAACCTCTTGTAACACAAAAGATGAACTGAAAGCAAGGTTTACGGCATCATTCACCAACTTAAACAAGGAGACTGTCCAAAAGAGTTGCAAGAGATTCCGGAGTCGTCTGAAGGCTGTAGTTGAAGTTTATGGCGATTTTAATTGAATGAATTTACTCTTTAGTATTTCAAGATATTTTAAAGCAATTTTGATAAATATATCCGTTAAAATGAGATGTCAGTGTTATTTTGAGTTCTGCGTTATTCAGACGACAATATATTGACACCCTATACAATTGTACATTGGGTAAATGTGTTGTGGCTTCTTTGGCATGCTTGTTCCCAAACAATACTTAGTGCTGTTGACACCGCCAGATTGAATGGTACTGCCCAGGTGTCGAAACCATAATGATATCCATGGGGCAGCTGAGTATTATAGCACATCCTCTTGATATATAATTTTTAAATAAAATATAAGTATAAGGATAAAATCTATATAAGATTTATCAAGTAGCCAGCGTGGAAAACCAATTGAGGAAAAATGAATACAGAATATATGATTTTTTTTACTTAGATATAAAATACATTATTATATCAAGAGCTACTACTATAAGTAACGCTTCACACTGGGATTCTAGATATGTGTGAACATTTGTATATGCTCTGTTGGATGAATTGTTGTTCGCTTGGTGTGTAGAGATGTTTATATTTATATTTTCTGGTTATGTTGTACCGATGATTGGAGAGCATATTATACATGTTGACCATGAAATTATTAATGGTATACAATTAACCCCCTTTTTTTTTAAATGAACTTCTATGTTCATTTCTCCGATTTCGGTGCCTGTGCATATTTATTGAAGTTGTTTGACTTTAGAGTCCCGATACAGCGTGAGGCGTTACTTATAGTAATAACCCTTGATATAATGTATTTTATACTTAAGGAAAAAATATATATGCTTTGTATTAATTTTTTCCTCAATTGGTTTACCACGCTGGCTACTTGATAAATCTTATATAGATTTTATCCTTACATTATATATATATATAATATATTACGTTTCCATCCGATTCCCTAAATCGTGTATGGTCTTTTTAATGTAAGCATTGACAATAGAGTAAATGTTACCCTTTGCATTAAATTCTATGAGAAATTCACGTATCGGTCGCCCTGAGATAATTGCACTTAGAAGGCATCTCATAAGGTGACTACGATATTTAGACTTAAAGGAGCATAGTGGTTATTGTCTTAGGTTTGGATTAAAGCTCTGCAGTCAGGCAGGAGAAATACCAAAAAACCTTGTCACCAGGAATTTTACTTCAGAACTAGTGGAAAATTTGTCTAAAAGAAGCATTACTATACATTTGTGATTCCGGTCTATTGATGCACAATGAGCTCTTACTGGGGAAACAAAAAATTCGAAACCATTCCAATGAGATGTTAGTTATTATCCAATCCCTTTTCTCTGAAAGTGTTGCGATGTATACTTTTATCAACAGCTAACAACTTACAACAACGCATTCCTGTGTCTGTGGAGCATCACTGTAACACGAACTTTTGATGCTTTCTAGCCTGTTGGGGATTCGGTTTCCTCAGTCGTTAGTGATCTTGGTAAACATCTCCGAAACAATGTTGGCTCAAGGTAAGAGAGAAGTATAGAATAAAAGCATAAAAGGACACTAGAAAATAAAAATGTGGTTGAAGCAAAAAATGGGTGATAGGATTAGGGACCAGATGGGAAGTGGTTTTATGAGAGAATTAAGAAGAGGTGTGTACGAAATGAGAGA
>NC_142943.1:18608901-18628901 GCF_046866305.1 Octopus bimaculoides
TGCAGAGAAGGTGATGGCCTCGGGTTCTGGGACGCAAAAGGCATTGTGTTTATTGGCTATCTTCTGAGCACTATGCCAAAATGCCGAGGTAGATACGAAAGGCTATCTAGAGCAAACGGCCAGGAAAACTGACGTAAGAGGTTTTGTTTCATTAGGGCAATGCTCCAGCACACAAGTCCTTGATTTCAATGACTTCTGTGCAGGACTGGCTTTGAACTGATTGATCAGCGTCCCTATTCTCCTTACTTGGCCCCATCTGACTATCATTTGTTTTCCTACATTAAAAAGCACTTGGCTGTGAACCAGCATTGCAGTGATGATATCAAATCTGATGTTGATGGCGTTTTAGATCAACAGGATGAAAGCTTCTTCACCAATGTTATCTAAGCACAGCTACACCGATGATGAAACCGCAAGGGGGGGGGGGGCATGTTGAAAAATAAGCCTCATTCGGTCACTTTCTCTGAGAGTATGTTGGTCAGCCGAGGAACTTTTCAGCCAACCTATGAAATTATTGTGTTGCTTTTGTTATTGTTTAAATTAATTTTCTTGATATATTTCATATTGCTATTATTGCTATTATTATTACTTTTTTTATTAGGTTTTATCAATTTTATTATTTCCAATTTCACTGCTGTATCAATCTGCAATCTCTCTTTCCGTACATCCATATTTAAAAAAAAATCCCCTGCAAAATGGGAACGTTAACAATAGAAGCAGTACTGATGACAGCACAAAGCTAACATACACATACAGTCAATACACTGAAGTTTCGAACAAAAGTAAATTGATGACTGTTATCGTTTAAATCTAACGGACAAACGCTATATTAAAGAGATTAATGCTTACAACACACACATTGACTCCTCCTATAACAATAAATCATGTCAATATTATTTGAATTTCAAGATTAGACGATGAAGATCTAAAAACATTCATTAAGGATTTAGGAATTTAATGTGCCAAACAAACTTCAAGAAAATCATGTGAAATATGAAGAAAGTTTTTAAAAAATGAGAAAACTAGAACACACACACACGCACATACGTACACACACACATACGTACGTATGTATGTATGTTTGTATGTATGTATGTATGTATGTATGTATGTATGTATGCATGCATGTATGTATGTATGTATGTAAATGTACATGTATAAATGAATGCGTGATTTTATATTTGTGACAACTTAATATAAATAAACAGACGAAGAGTAGGTCATATACATATAATACTTATATTGTAAGAAATTATTAATTAGCAGTATTAAGGAATCATGTTATAGATTATATACCCAAACAAACATTATATATCCAAACAAACATTATATACCAAACAAATATTGTTTCAGCAGTAAATTAACAAAAAAATGTTATTCGCGTGTATGTGAGGATTATTTTTCAAAAGAATAAATAATATCATTGAGAAAATAATGTTTAATTTGAATTTTTGTTGGAAGTATTGTAAAGTATATCTGAGTGAGTCATCCTTGATGCAGTTATCATAACAATTCAAGTGTGCCTAGTTTAGCAGAGTGGTTCAGCTAATGTTTACTTATGAAATCAAATATAATATAGAAATATATATCAGAACTGGTGGACACGCATAGCGAAATACATAGATATAGAATATACATAGATGCATAGATATCTAGATACATAGATATCTAGATACATACATACATGCATGCATACATACACACATATACTTAAATTTATATATGTATGTATATTACTATATGTATATCATTATATGTAAATTATGTATTAATATATGCATATATATGTACGTATTTATATATAAATATATGCAAATATTTAGGCGGGAATTTTCATGTATTTATATATATGTATATATATATATAGATAGATAGATTGATATGTATCTATATAAGTATATGTACAGATATATGAACACACACACACACACACACGCACACACACACACACACACACACAGACATATATATATACACACATTATATACATACACGTAGTTATATACATATACATATATGTGTGTATGCATTTATGTTAGTGCGCATATGCGCATATTTCCGTTTTGTTTTCACTGGCAGAAAGAAATTCATTAACTCTTCTCGGTCTTTAGCTGTATCTCTCTCTCTCTCTCTCTCTCTCTCTCCCTCTCCCTATCTCACCTTCTCTCTCTTACACGCACATCCACACATACTCAATTTCTCTTTAGTCTATGAAATTCAGGTGGATTTATTGCCTTCTGCAATACAAACACCGACGTAAGATTAGTTGCCATTTACAATTCCTTTAAAAATTATCCCTCACACACACACACACACACACGTATGTATGTCCTCTTTCTGTCTTCAGAGCAAATTTTGATCGGCCACCTACTTGGTAGCAAGGTTGTATTTTAACCATCATTTGAATCATAAGAAGGTTTTGTAGGTTCTTATAACCCGGATATCGCGATCATTAGTAACATATAAATTAAGGACTTACATTCTCACCCCAAGATCTCAAATTCAGCTGTATTTTGCTCCAGACGTGTTAGTATGTATTCTGTTGCTCCAATAATAATGGGTATGAAGCTTAAGTGTACCTTGGGTACTAGTTTTGCAAATTTCTTATGAATGGTCCAAAGATGTTCTCTTTCTCTTGTAGTTTCCTAACCTTATTTGTGTCCAGAGGGCAGCTGATTTCCTGAACAGAACGTGTTCCCACACGTTCTTTGTGGTCCCACGCAACAATATATGGTTATTTTCAATTTTTATGTTCCACCTATATCCTTTTGACCCATTGGTCTCAATATGGTCAACTTCATTTGTAGGTATTTTCTTTTTGTTATCCTGTTCTAGACCGTTCTGGCCACCGCATTATGCTTGGTTGGTACATAACATCTGAAAGACATCCTCTCACAGTTGGCAATAACGTGGTTGATGTCTTCAGTCTCAGTCTTGCATAGCCTACATTTATTGACTGTCAACGTTGACTGCCTTTTCTGCTGTAAGTACTTGATATGTATGTATGCATGTATGTATGTATGGAGGTGCAATGGCCCACTGGTTAGGGCAGCGGACTCGCGATCATAGGATCGCGGTTTCGATTCCCAGACCGGGCGTTGTGAGTGTTTATTGAGCGAAAACACCTAAAAGCCCCACGAGGCTCCGACAGGGGATGGTGGCGAACTCTGCTGTACTCTTTCACCACAACTTTCTCTCACTCTTACTTCCTGTTTCTGCTGTGCCTGTAATTCAAAGAGTCAGCCTTGTCACACTGTGTCACGCTGAATATCCCCGAGAACTACGTTAAGGGTACACGTGTCTGTGGAGTGCTCAGCCGCTTGCACGTTAATTTCACGAGCAGGCTGTTCCGTTGATCGGATCAACTGGAACCTTCGACGTCGTAAGCGACGGAGTGCCAACAACAACAACAATGTATGTATGTATGTATGTATGTATGTATGTATGTATCAATTCTGTATTTGTGTATTAAGCATGCTGCCAATGGTTTCATACAGAAATTGCGCAATTTTTCAGGCGTTCCACTTACGAATATAGGTAATCGATCTCTTAAGATTTAAACGACATTTTACATTTCAACGTCTTTTCGCTACAGATGAACAGGTAAGGGCAAGTAACTCATGTAGGGATTTATTGAATTGATATCTCTTTCCACTGGCCATTGCTTTTTACAAGTATTGGTAAAATTTTCGTTGATTATGCGTTCAACATAGTTTAATTACTCCAGCCACCGAATCGGTAGAAAAGTTTTGTTTTAACCATCATTCTTTAAATCTTAACAAGGTCTTGCAGATTTTTATAATCCCAAATATCACGATCATTTATAGTGTATGAATTAAGGAGGTGCATTCTCTCCCCAAGAACCCAAATTCATCCATT
Source organism: Octopus bimaculoides (assembly GCF_046866305.1). NCBI lineage: Eukaryota > Metazoa > Mollusca > Cephalopoda > Octopoda > Octopodidae > Octopus > Octopus bimaculoides. The sequence continues at coordinate 18,612,781 of NC_142943.1, forward strand.
CTTTGCTGCAGGCGGGTATGTATCCAAAACTAATTGGTATGAAACTGAAGGTGTATCTTAGGTACTGGCTTTGCAAACTCCTTATCGATGGTGGTCCATAGATGTTCTCTTTCTATTGTGTATTTCTAAGAACATTCGCGTTCAGACAGCAGCTGATTTCCACAACAAAACATATCTTTTCCCCGTGGTTCCACACAACAGTATCTGGCCGGTTGTGTTTTAACTTAGTGGCTGTTCTAATTTTCGAGTTCCACTAATATTCTTTCGAACCATCGGTCTCAATACGGTCAACTTCGTTTGTAGGTATTTTCTTTTTTGTATGTATGTATGTATGTATGTATGTATGTATGTATGTATGTATTTCATTGTGTGTGTGCATGTGTGTGAATGTAAGCCTATGTTTACGCCTCCTTGTCTTGACATCACGTGTTATAAATGAATGTTATATATTTCCAATATTCTATGAAAACATCTGGCCAGAGGAAACATAACGTTGCTAGGAAAATCACTTAATGCATTCATTCTCCTTCACCGAGTATATTTAGTCATTAAAATTGAATGAAACATACCATTTGAATTAGAATGGTATATCACAAGTATTGCTCGGTCACGAAAACGGGAGAACGAGCAGATTACGTATGCTAGAAAACCTCAGTATATTACAAGAAGATAAGACGGGGAGCTGGCAGAATGGTTCGAATTCCACCGAAGTGACATTACCTTTCATCCTATCGGGGTCGATGAAATAAGTACCCGCTGAGCACTGGGGTCGATGTAATCGACTAGCCCCATCCCCGTAAATGTCAAACCTTCTGCCTATAGTGGAAAGGAATATATTTTAGGAAGATAAAAACCTCCTTTGTAGGAGAGGTAGAAGTATACTACCCAGTTTTGACATCATTTTTTAAACTTCTAGATTCCTAAAACCATAAAGCAACTAGAATAATTACGAAATAAAAATTCGCAGCACGAAATCTATCCGTAATATAGTGTAATAAAATTTTAACTAATACAGTGATACTTTTAGAACTCTAGCAATAATAATTTCAGGTACTAACGAAAGTTTCAAAAACATAGTCTCTGTCTGTCTGTCTGTCTGTCTGTCTGTCTCTGTCTCTGTCTCTCTCTCTCTCTCTATGTCTCTGTCTCTGTCTCTGTCTCTCTCTCTCTCTCTCTCTCTCTGGCTCTCTGTCTGTCTATCTGTCTGTCTGTCTCTCTTTCTTACTCTCTCTCTAATGTATGATCTATTGCTTGTGTGCAATAGCCGTACACCGTAGTCAATTATGAGTGAACGGTTGCTTGGAACAATATATATAGGAGATTAGTTATATATTTATGTATAGCTATAAAAGCGGGCACGTAAATATACCGGAATATAAATATACCAGGATATAAGGATATAAGGATATATATATATATATATATATATATATATATATATATATATATATATATATATATATATATACATATATACATATATATATATATATATATATATATATATATATATATATATATATATATATATATATATATATATATATATATATATATATATATATATATATATGTATATATATATATATATATATATATATATATATATATATATATGTATGTATATGTACCTTTATTCTTTTAAGGTTTCAGCCATAAGACTGTGGCCATGCTGGAGTGCGGCCAATAAAGCCCTTGTCTTTTATCTTCTACTTGCTTCAGTCATTAGCCTGTGGCTATGCTGGGGCACTACATTGAAGACCATTAATCGACGGAATCGACTCCATTACATTTTTTAAAGCGTAGTACTTATTCTATCGCTTACTTTTGCCTAACCGCTATGTCACGTGTACTTAAAACACATTGACATTGGTTGTCAAGCGATGGAGGTAGGTGGGGGACAGAGACAGAAAGATACATATACACACATACAAACACACACACACACCCGCACTTAAGCACACGCACACATATATACAACGGACTTCTTTCAGTTTCGTCTACCATATCCACTCAAAAAGATTTGGTCAGCCAGAGGCTATCGTGGAAGATACTTGCCCAAGGTGCCTCGCAGTGGGGCTGAAATTCGAACCATATGTTTGGGAAGCAAACGTCTTACTACAATCATGTCTACATCTATACCTATATCTATCTATCTATCTATCTATCTATCTATCTATCTATCTATCTATCTATACATACATACATACATACATACATACATACATACATACATACATACATACATATATACATACATATACACAGCCAATGAAAAGAAGAGGACAAAGAAATTCTTTAACACATCTTTGAAGATGTGTTAAAGAATTTTCTTTGTCTTCTTTTCATTGGATTATTTACTTTTCGCCAAACCATATGACGGTATAATCGTTGTGATTTTCTGCACCAGACGTATTCCGGCTTTGGCTTGGATCTCGACAGTGTTAATAGCCCAATATTCTCTGGAAATACTCCAACTTCACACCCAAACTGATGTTAGGCATATATATATATATATATATATATATATATAAACAAATATACGTTATATAATTGTGTGTGTGTGTATGCATTTATATATATTTACATTCAAACGCACACACAGAGACAAGCATGCACGCTCACCTACATGCGTATACACACATAAACAGGTGCATATATATATATATATATATATATATATATATATATATATATATATATATATATATATATATATATGCACACCTTTCTCATTTATTCAACGATTTAACAATATGTAAAAACTGGAACCAACATTAACTTTAATATTGACTAAATACATCTCTTGCATTTAGAAAATTAACCACTAATCTGTCGAATTAAAGTACATTTTAGCTCGCTCCGTACGGCATTTATGAAATAAAAACAGAGATTTCGATGTTGCCAAATAAAAAAAATAAAGAAATAAAGAAAAAGAAAAAACTAGCAATCTAATCATTTTAATTAGCCATGATTAATTAGTTGAAGAAGTAACACTTGACAGGGAGGTAATAGTCAACAACATTACAATTAAGCTGCAAAGAAAGCGAAAAATAAAATCAAATATCTTTTTTAAAAAATCAGCTACGGTAGATTTTTTTATTCTTTTCTCTCATTTTAGTTTAGTTTTGCCTAATTAGGAGTTGTTCGTAAAAAAAAAAAAATACAACTTCAGAATATGTGTATATATATTTCAGGTGTCAGCCCTAATCTGCTGTGTGTGTGTGCTAAGAACTGCAGTTATTTTGGATGATTGTGTATATTAATGTGTATCTCATTCTAGAAATGTAGTTTAACCTATAGAAAGAAACATCTGAGTTAGAGGCCTCAATTAATGCGAGTACTTTGTTATGGAAAGAGCGACTCTCTTTGATATTGGATAAACAGCAATTACTGAGGCAGAATGCTTGTGTGTTGGTATGTGGTAATAGTTATATGGAAGGTTACTGCATTGTCTCTTTCTGTCTTTGTGTCTGTGAATCTGCATGCATGTGTGTGGCAATGCAATTCATTCCCCTTGATTCGTTGTAGGTGTGTGTAAGTGCTTATACATAAATACACGCGTATATATATGTATATTCATATATGTGTGTGTATTTATGTATGTGCATATATATAACTGTAGACATATATAAACATATAAGCATATATATATATATATGTATATAGATATAAATGTATATATACAGATAAGTGCCTGTATATATATATATATATATATATATATATATATATATATATATATATATATATATATATATATATATATATATATATATATATATCCATATAGACATATCTATCTATCTATCTATCTATCTATCTATCTATCTATCTATCTATATACATATATATATATATATATATATATATATATATATATATATATATATATACACATGTATATATAGATAGATTTATATATATGTAATATATATATATATATAGTATATATATATATATATAAACCTATGTACACACTCTCACACACACACACACCCTTATATCTATTATTCTCTGATGATGCTTCATAAATCCTGTTTTTAAGGCAATATCGTGTGATGTTATTCAATGTTGAGATTTTTACCAGACAGCTCACCGAAAAACTTAATGTTTTGCATCTCATATCCTCACTGCATTATGTTACTGATTACAGCACTGAGCGCAACTTCGGGGCAAAGGGAAGTCAGTTACATCGACCCTAGTACTCGACTGGTATTTATTTTATCGAACTTGAAATGATGAAAGTTAAAATCGACCTCGGTGGAATTTGAACTCAGAATGTGAAGACGGACGAAATGCCGCTAAGCATTTTGCTTATGATTCTGTCAGCTCGCCGCCCAACAAATTCTTTAGAATAAAAGCTAAAGACCCTCTTCAGCCATTAATGACCATGGGATTGCACCTAGAAAGTTCTACTGCGAGGCACAAGTTCGGCAAGGTTGTTTATGGAAACCTGCAGTCCACCATGTATACCAGCCTCCCTTCTCTACGCCATTGATGTTATCCTAAGGAAAGGCAAACGCCGATACAACTTAGCACCAGTGACGTCGCATCTCATCTCTATACCTGAGTGAACTGGAGCAACGTGAAATAAAATGTCTTACTCGAGAACAAGAGTCCGAGAATCGGACTCCCTACCTCATGATTGCGAGCTCGACGCTCTAACCACTTAGCCATGCGCCTTCACCTAAAAATATTAATGAGTATAACTAACTACAGACTACCATTCTAATACATATATACTTGAATAACTTTAGAAGGAATAAAAACTTCAAGCAACACTCAGTAATCTAAATGCGTATTGGACTTTATCGTTTACTACTGAGTTAAGATCGGTGTTCCTGAGACGCTTGAGAAGTAGCTTGTTTAGATATATACAATCCATCGAAGATATCCTTCTAATCTTTAAATTTGATTTTTATGAGATACTTTGTGTGCGTGTATATATATACGATGGGCTTCTTTCAATTTCTGTCTACGAAATCCACTCACAAGGCTTTGGTCGGCCAGAGGATATAGTAGAAGTCACTTGCCCAAGATACCACACAATAAGACTGAACCCTGAACCATGTCGCTAAGAAGAAAGCTTCTTACCAAACAGCCACGCTGGTGCCTATATTGTAAGGTACGGCCGTAGTTTAATGACTGAAAAAAAGCAAATGGTAAGTATATGGATAAATACTAGATAATGAATTGAAAGACATTATTTTCTTGAAATTACTACAATTGTTTCGACACATTTTTTCACTCGTAGTACATTGGTGAGATGATAAAATTAGCATGTGTAATCACCATCATCTATTAAAGGTGCAATATGCACCTCCTTGGATGACTTTTAAAATAAGTATTCGTTAGATCACACCATCATTTTATTCTGTGAAAAGTATATGCCTGTCTGTCTGCCTGTCTGTCTGCCTGTCTGTCTGACTGTCTGTCTGCCTGTCTGTCTGCCTGTCTGTCTGCCTGTCTGCCTATCTGTCTGTATGTATGTAATCGCTCCGATGGAGCTATAAGATGTTGCACAAACGCTCAAATCTGAGTACAGTGCTTCTTATAGCAGGAACAGTGATAAGCTAATGAAGTAGCGCAGATGACCTGCTGGATGCAGGAGGAAAGGGTGAGGGAAGGTTGTGGTGAAAGATCAGCAGAAGTTCGCCATTACCTTCTGCTGGAGCCGCATGGAGATTAGGTGTTTCGCTCGTAAACACACACATTGCCCTGTCTGAGATTTGAACCCGCGATCTCTCAACCGCAAGCCTGCTGCTCTTACCACTAGTCCATGTGCCTCTACTCACGTCAATATGCTTTCACTTAATTTTAAACGCGATTTCTCTACAATACTATTTATAATCAAAGTCATTACATGACTCAGATGAGGTATTGATGGAATAGTTACAATGACTTTTGATTTAGACATAAGACCAGAAATTTTCGACAGGTATTGTAAGGTGACGAGCTGGTAGACTCGTTATCCTGCTGGACAAAATGCTTAGCGGCATTTCGTCCGTCTTTAATTTCGAATTCCACCGAAGCTGACTTTGCTTTTCATCCTTTCGTGTACTGAGCACTGGGGTCGAAGTAATCGACTTACTCCCTCCCCTGATATCGCTGGCCTTGTGCCAAAATTTGAAACCAAAATTAGACAGCTTTTGTATTTTATTGGTCCTGAGGGATGGAAAACAAAATAAGCCTATGCGGGTTGTGAACAGACAATATGAAAAGACGAAACAAATACTGCATGACAGGGTTTCCAGCACTCTACTAACCTGCTGGGAGTAGTAAAATTAATCCTTCTTACTGTAGGCAGACGGCCTGAAATTCTTGGGGATGGACAAGTCGACTACATCGACCCCAGTTCTGAACTGGTATCTATTTTATTGACCCCAAAAAGATGAAAAACGAAGTCGACTTCGGTGGAATATGAACTCGGAGCGTTAAGACATGCCAAATGCCGTTAAGCATTCTTGTGAAGCGTGCTAACGATTCTGCCAGCTCACTGTCTTAAAATGCTGATGTGAGTAGGCTTTGAAATCAGAGCGAAACGAGCCGAATGAAATACATCAGTGCGTTTTTTCCGGCACTCTACCCAGATATAGTAGAAATACTCAGTTTCAGCGGCCGTTTAATATTGGTTTCAAATTTTGGCACAATGCCAACAACTTCGGGGAAGGGGTTAAGTGGATTACATCGACCCTAGTACTCAACTGCTACTCATTTTATCGACCCCGAAAGGATGAAAGATACAGTGAATCTCGGCGGAATTTGAACTCAGAATGTAAAAACCGGATATTTATATCATCAACGCAGTGACTTCATGATTCTAATACATATGTAATGGAATACTCAGAACGTAAGGATAGGCGAAATGGCGCTCAGCATTTTAGCCGGCATGCTAACGATGCAGTCAGCACGCCGCCTTAGTGGCATGATTAATATAATTACTGATAGCTTCGAATTTTAATACAAGGTCAGCAGTTTTGGAGCGTAAGGGAGAGTGAATTACACCGACTCCAGAACTTGTCTAGGCCTTATTTTACAGACTCCGAAGGGATAGAATTAAAATCAACATCGGCGGAATTTGAACTTTAAAAGACGAACAAAATGCATTTTGTCCGGCGTGCTAACCATTCTGCCAGTTCGCTGCTTTAATTGAAGCTTTAATATCATTAGTGACAGCAAGAGCAACAGAAGCACAAGACGGGTCATGTTCTTATCATTTAAATATTTTAGAGACTTGATAATTCTTAATTATCGTTCCGCCTCTGAAATACGTATTTTGAAAGGGCAAAGAAAAAGATGAGAAAAACGATACAAAAACTAAATTCAATAAGACAAATTAATAAGTGCCATTTCGACCCTTGCACACTATTATTGAATGTTAGAACAATTCAGTGCTTATTCTTCTACATTAGTGTATGTGATATTTCCGTATACGTTAGATGATATCTCTTTTATTAGGCCCCTAATGTGTCCCTTCTTCCCCCCACGTTTGTAATGACGGCCATTCAGTCTATACTAACAATAAATGAATAAATAAACAAATAAATGAAATAAAAAAAAACATTGTGAAGCGTAAAAGAACGAGAAGAAAGAACCTCAAGTTTCAAAGCTGGGTGATAATTACGACGGAGAGGAAGAAGAAGTAAGCCATACAGAAAGAAAGGAAAAAGAAACAAAGGCAAAAAAGGAAAAAGTGAGAGAGGGAGAGGGGTGAAAGAAAGCGAGAGAGAGGGGGGTTAGAAGAAAAGAGAAAAAGGAGAAACACAAAAGAAGCTGTAAGAAGGAAAGGATGTGTGTTCAGGCTCCGACCGTACGCGACGGAGAAGAGTGTTAAAAAAACAAAGAAAAGAAACGATGAAGGTAATTACATGCTAAAAAAATAAAGATAAAGCTACGTTTAGTCTTCAAACACACACACACACGCACGCACGCACGTACGACCGCACGCGTGCACACACATTTTTGTATGCATGTATTGAACATGGGAAAAAAATATATATTTCGTAATTTTTTTTCGAAATTCTCGGCTCCAAATTTTTTGTTTGCATTCTTAAAAACCAAACTAATTAAAGATTCTTCTAATCAAGAGAAGAACTTTAATGGAGTGTGGGAAGAATTTGATAATGTGTTGACAGTTTTACATCTGATTTTTTTTTTTCTGATATTTTCTGTTATGAAAATATTGGTTTCACATTTGGAACAAGGCCTGTAATTTCGGGGACAGAGGCAAATCAATCACATTGATCCCAGTAGTTGACTGGTACTTATTTTATCGACCCTGAATGGATGAAAGGCAAATTCGACGCCGGAGGATTTGAACGAAGAACATAAAGACAGACAAAATGCCGCTGAGCATTTTGCACGGCATGCTAACCATTCTGCCAGCTCACCGCCTTACTCTTTTGATAATTCTGATTCCAAACTTTGGCCCGATGGAGGGTGTAAGACGATTACATCGACCCCAGTGCAAAATCACTATTCGTGAGTTTTCAGATGTTGTGCAGATTAGTTACGCTTCAGTTCATTCCATTATCACTGAAGATTTTCGTATGAGACGCATGTCTGCCAGGTTTGTGCCCAAACTGCTTTCAGCTGACCTAGAAGACATTCGGGTTTCAGTTGCACAAGATCTTCTTGATTGTGTGGAAAACAATGAAAACATTTTGAAAACACTGAACAGGTATCGCCAAGCTTTGAGCAAAATTTGATGCAGATTTTCCGCTCAACTTTCTCTGTCATGGTCAATGCGACGATCACACACTGCACACCTTCGTTCCAGCACTTGTGAGCTAGAACGTTAAAACTTAGTGCGCATGCACAGCGGAGCCGTAGGTCACTCTGTGCCAAGCAGCTTCATTCTGTGTGCTTTAGCTTCGTTACAATGGCAACAATCTGGATACTTATTGATCAAACCGCGTATAATAAATAATAAGTAGAAGGGATATTTTTTTCCACATCCATAATTTTATTAAACAGTTACTTACAACATTCTTTCGTGGACCTACGCGTGGTTCAACTGCATCGACTGCATTTTCAGTACATTATTTACTGCCATTAAGGCGGCGAGCTGGCAGAATCATTAGCACGCCGGGTGAAATGCTTAGCGGTATTTCGTCTGCCGCTACGTTCTGAGTTCAAATTCCGCCGAGGTCGACTTTGCCTTTCAACCTTTTGGGGTCGATTAAATAATACCAGTTACGCACTGGGGTCGATATAATCAACTTAATCCGTTTGTCTGTCCTTGTTTGTCCCCTCTGTGTGTAGCCCCTTGTGGGCAGTAAAGAAATAAGAATCGTTAGCATGCCGGGCGCAATACTTAGCAGCATTTCGTTTGTCTTTACATTCTGAGTTCAAAACCCGCCGAGGTCGACGTTGCCTTTCATTCTTTCGGGGTCGATAGATTAAATACTAGGCATGTGCTGCTGACCTGAAATCCATACCAGTCGCTGTCCGAAGTTAAGACTTGGCATAAAATAGGTCAAGGTCGAGATTAGTGCCTTTACATGTCTTTTTGTTAACTTTAATGGTTGAGTGTGCTTTACTTTTGATTTCAAGTGGATACAATTTTCACCTGATTAATATCGCAGAAATAAGCAATAAATAAATACTAGCTTCTTGAGACACTCAACGTTTCCTTTTGAGTCTGAAGAGAATGAATGAGGCACGGAATTCGTTAATGGCTATTTTATTCATGGATTCTTGATGGTCAGTTTCAGCCGCAGGATGAACAAATAACTTTTGGTTGGACATATTAGGTATTATTCCATAGGTAAACTTCATTCATTTTATCTGGTAGTACTGAGTGTTTTACTCCTATATGCCTAAATCCAATGCGAAGGCAAAAGTGAACGGTTGGTAGTGATGCCCCTATCTTTTGAAGGGTTGACATCACTCTTCTCCAGATTGGTTTCCAGCTGTTCCTTCACTGCTGGTCGTATAGGTTCCTTCGGGTGAGGCGGGTGATATTAAAGACTTCTTTTGACAAAGAGAACATTGAAAGAACGATACAATCATAGGGAGGGGAGAGAAGTGCGATTATATGTATAAGGTGAGTGTAAGAGAGAGAAAGAGGAAAGGGAAAGAGACGTGATAATTTGGAAGAAAAGGACTATTGGGAAGCCAGGGGAAAGAAAGGAAGAGAAGAAGGTGGAGAGAGAGACAGAGAGATTATAGGAGGGGAGGCTATTCCATAGAACAGGGGTTCTCAATCAATCTTCATCTCTGCACCCCTTTGATTACTATTTTATTCTGGTGGATCCTCATAGCCATTTGATGTTTAAAAACTATTTTTTTAGAAACTGTTTTCAAAATTCATAGTTTGTTTTTCACACATTAAATGATATAGAAAGAAACCTGTTTCTTGTAATATGTACCATTACATAGGTTTAAAGTAAAAGTTTTTCAAGGACCCTCAAAATAGTATTGTGAATCCCCAGTTTACTATTTTCTTGTGTGGACCCCCCAAAATCTTATATAGACCCTAAGGGGCCATATGGACCCGGTTGAGAAGCACTGCGGTAGAAGAAAGGACAGAAGATAGCTGAAATTGAGGAAAGGGCAATCACAAAAACATTTGTGAAATGGAAGAATCCAACATTTTATTAGAACATTTAAATACAAAGAAACAGAAAAGAAGAGAGATGAGAATAGAAAAGAAAGTAAAGGATAAAAACAAAAAAGGTGTGGGGGTGAAGCAGTGGAAGGTGGAGGGGGAGAGGGTGATGAGCTACAAACCTCGGTATTGTAAGTGAGACCTGACACTGGTGGTAGGAAGAACATAAGTAGTTTCGTGATCACATACAATAAACAACAAACCAATATAGAACTTTCCACTTTGTTGGTAGACCTGTGCCCAATAGCTACAATACCTTCTTTATATCAAACCTATATGACCAACAAGAGACCTACTAGCTGCTCTATCTGCAAGAAACTGTAGCCAAACTCCATCAAATGTCATCGTACCATTTTAAAGAAGAAGGTTACACATGATAATGTAGTTCTAAGTACACCATGTTCTGAACAAATAAGATTAATAGTCTCGGCTGGCACGCCTTTAACATACATGGTCAGGTCTGTTCTGGAGTTAAATAAAAAGAAAATCCCAGTGATAGTAGCACATTCCATCAAATAACGATAGCACAGTTCTCTTTATTGCTAAACAAAGCACTGGACAGTTGTTGGCAACATGAAAGCGAAACCTTGTTCGCATTGGGACTAGCTTTAATCTTTTACGAATTGATTTTCTGAAAAAGAGATAAACAATGAAAATAATTCGTTTGTGTTTGTTTTTGTAGCCATTCTAAACATGAGAAACAATATTATTTGACTTCATTGTTCTGCTGGAAACAAAGATATTTTATATTACTTGAAGAATTACACATTTAAGCAATCTTATCTAAAAAAATATATGTATAAATAAATTAGAATAAAATAAAAAGCGATTGTAGAAAATTCAATATGCTATAGCATGTTTGTCGTTCTACTGTAGAACGCTGTTGAAGAGAACGCATATTTCATTAGAAGCTGTTTAGAAACAAACCTTCCTCACAATTTATTTTAGCTTCTTCTCTCATCGGATTTGACGGTTATTTTTAGATTTCATTTACTCAAGTGATGCATTTATACATTGTAAGCTTGCGTTTAGACTGATTAAAATTTGCAGTCATATAAATATTTTTTATTGGTAATGGAAATATACGAAAGTGCAGTTCTGCTTCATAAACTCTGATAGTTTATGTAGAAAGAAATTTATTAAGAAAAAATATCCCAGATTAATCATATGTTCGTGCTAAATTATAACTTTAATAAAATTTGGATGAAAAACCATATTTTTACACGAAAGATTTTACATTTTACTATTTTCTTATGATTGCTTTATCTCATGTGAAGTAGTAGAGGCGAGAAGGAGATAAATTTGGGCCAGCTAATAGCTTTCACTTAACATTTACAGCCAATTTTCAATATACAGCTTCATCCTTGCCCTGAGAGAGTAATTGTTAAGCAAACAATTTAACAAAATAATTATTTTCAATATTTCAATGAAAGTATTCCCTTATATTATTTCAACATGCTGCTTCTCCTAAATTTCGTCTTATGTCTTCTTTTTTTTTTCTTACAGAAAATGTCCTTTCAAAATTCTCATTCTCTATAAGCATCATCAAATAATATATTTTCACAGAATACAGTGCATATCTCTTAACATAATATAAAGTATATAAATTACTGACTGTAATCATTTCTCAGATACGTGGTTTCTCCCCACATATGGCATTATACCACATTACCTTAAAAGTTGTATAACGTGCATATCACCGGTAGACAAAGCTTGTTAGGAATTCAACTAATTTAAGAATGTCTTGTAAAAATATTTTAGTGTAGTTACTCGCTGCCTTCACTACATAGGGGAAAATTTGAAATTAGAAAATATTCGTGTGTTTAACCTTTTTTATTGCGACGAGTTGTACCTAATCATTTTCCATCTCTACCATTTTACATATGTACTAGGTGTCAATTTACTGATTTTGCCTTATGTCATCCTCATCATTATTGTATATGTTATTGATTGGTTAGAGTCGCTATAGCATCAACTTTGCCATTAATCATTTCAGGGTTGATAAAATAATGTACAATTCAAGTACTAGGGTCGATGTCTTTTCTTGACACACTGTGTGTGTGTGTGAGTGTATGTGTGTTTGTGCGTGCATGTGTGTGTCTGTGCTTGTCCGTCTCTCAGAATTGGTTTAACTCTTAACCCAGTCTCGTTATAGTCAATACAATGGGGTCGCTAGCTGATCGTAAGCCCAAATATAAGAGCTGAAAGAAGCTGATAATCTCTACTTAGAAAGAAACCTACATCCTACGGAAACCCCCTGAAAGTTTGGAACCTTCAGTATTCCAGTAATTTTAAAAAATTATTATTTTCATTATTTTGCTGATTATTTCTAACTTTTAGTCAGAGTGGGGAGGATTGCAATTCATGCCCCTTTGCTTTTAGGGCCTCCAAGAACATTGGCAGGAGGACAGGAAGTTATTTTCTTTAAACCAGGGCTCCCCAAACATTTTATACCATCGGCTCCATCATGGAATCCTTCACCCCCTCGTCGACCCCCAGGCATGTACAAGAAAATAAATACATAATAATAATAGATGTGCATTTATCGACCCCTTGAATAATCCATTCGACCGGCAGGGGTCAATATCGACCAGCTTTAAATGATTGCAACATAGTTTACTTCTCTAAAGATACGCACGGTCCAGCTGATGTTCAACCGGTAGATGGATTATAGAATATATTAAACCTGAAGGCCGATTTATAGAATATTAAAATCCTTTCATTTGGAATATCCTACTTTCACCAATAATCAAGAACCTATACTGTAGGCAAGATTTAGATGTCACGATGCCGGAGTAGGTCCATAACATCAAATTATCTATTTTGATTATTAGATGCGAAAGAAAAGTAAATATCTTAATTCATCAGAAACAAGCAGTTGGTTAGCAAACAGTTGCTGAGAAATAAGTTAACATCTACGTAGTGATATATATGTAACCATCTTGTTAAAATTTCTCATTATTAGTGGAGTTAGCAATCAAACTTTTATATAGATTATCGGAGCACAAACAACATGAAACATAAAGCATAATCAAGTCATATCCAGTTGAATCAAACTAACATTCCAAATATTGTGCGAATACAAGCGATTAAGTGTACTTGAAATTCAAAGGATATTTTGTATTTGGAGCACAATTGGAAAAAAATGCTTACATACATGCATACATACATACATACATACATACATACAAACATACATATACGACGGTATTTAGGATTCCGTCGATCAAATTCCCTCATAAGTCATTGGTCTGCTCGAGGCTATAGTAAAAGACATTTGCTCACTTGCATATCCTATACATATGTAGATGTATATGTGCATATATGTGTGTGTGATGTGTGTATATATAAATATGTGTATATATAAATATGTGTATGTATATATATATATATATATATATATATATATATATATATATATATATATATATATATATATATATATGAATATATATATATATATATATATATATATATATATATATATATATATATATATATATATATATATATATATATATATATATATATATATATATTCATATATATATATATATATATTCATATATATATATATATATATATATATATATATATATTTATGATGTCACATTTCCAACAGAATGAGCACCTTATCTTCCAGCAATTCTATGTGTATAACATAGCTAGAAGATAACATAGCATCTTTGTGGTTAGGTGTCATTTCTACATCAGCTTTAAGTTACTAAGAACTGTTTCTATGCATTCTTATTTATTGTTAAGACATCGAAGGATAGCGTGTGTGTAGACATATATATATATATATATATATATATATATATATATATATATATATATATATATATATATATATGTGTGTGTGTGTGTGTGTATATATATATTCACACTAACACAGAAGCACACATACAAACACACATATATCTATCTGTATATATGTAAACGTACAGTGAAAGACAGAGATAGAGAGGCAGTGAAAGAGAGAGAGATACATGTACAGAGACATACAATGGCGCCATATAATTTAAGAACTCTAGTATACTAATCTTAAAATGGCATTTTTCATATATTCAAATTGTAAATTGTGAATTCAGATGTATATCAAAATAAAGAAAATTTCACGAGATTTAATATGGTATACAACTTTACAGCGTAACATCAACATATTAATGTTAAATTAAAAAATAAACCTTAATTATCGTATTTTATAGCGCCATTTCATATATTCAAGTATGTAAGAAGGTATATAGGTGAAGAATATCATCCAGGATGCATCCAACCTACAATTAAGTACGGTGGTAGAAGTGTAATGGTGTGGAGGTGCATGTCTGGAAAAGATATCGGTCGTATAATCCGAATCAAGAGTATTATGGATAGTAAGTCCTATCTAGAAATATTGAATAAGACTATGCTTCCATAGGCCCGAAAGCATTTGGGCCAATCTTGTAATTTCCAACATGACAACGACCCGAAACACACCACGCACCTAGTCAGAGATTACATTAGATCTAAGAGGGTTCGGTTGATGCAGTGGCCGGCGCAGTCACCCGACCTAAATCCTATCGAAAATCTTTGGGAAAGATTGGGTAGAGCTGTGCAAAGTAGTAAGCCAAAGAATAAGGATGATTTTTTTAAACATTATTAGCCAAGACTGTGAAAAAAAATCTCAGGAACAGTGTTAAATAATGTGGACAATTCTATGTTTAGCAGATGCAAAGCTGTATTAAGTAATTTTGGTCACCCAACCAAATACTGAGTGTCTAAGCTTATTGTTTTTTTGTTGATCTCAGAATAAACTTTTTAAAGCAAAAAAAAAAAAAGAAATTTTACAAATGGTTCTTAAATTAAATGGCGCTATAAATTACAATAGGTAAGATTTATTTTTAATTTAAAATTGATATGTTGATGTTACACTCTAAAGTTGTATACCATATTAAAGCTTGTGAAAATATCATTATTTTGATATATATCTTAATTCACAATTTACAACTTGAATATATGAAAAATGCCATTTTAACATCAGTATACTAGCGTTCTTAAATTAAGTGGCGCCACTGTATGCCTATATACATATACATATGCATGCATGTACATTCTAAATTGATATCTGTAGGCATACACATAAAGTACAAACACATATACCATGCCTTTATATATTCTCTTACATAAACACAAACGCATTCATTCTCATTTTTATGACCGGTATGCGTGTTATTCTATGTACATATGTGTGACTGTATGTGTGTATGAGGGCGTATGTGCTTATATGTGTACATGCGTACAAATAGGATGATGAATTTATGTACGTGTTTTTATGTTTTAGTGTTGTATGTCTAAAATGTTAGTGTGAGGATGTAACTGGTGGATGGGAAAAAGGCGTAACGAATCGCCATGAGAAATGGAAGTGGAAGAAAGTTTAATGGGCAGCTTAGAAAGAAAGATATCAGAGATCCTTTCAGCTGCACTCCAGGCCTCATAGGCTTAGATGTGAATTGAGTAGCATTGACAT
>NC_142943.1:18633901-18638901 GCF_046866305.1 Octopus bimaculoides
GATGTTCACCTGACCCAGACAGATCCTTTCCTCGGCGGATCATGTTCCATGCCAAGTTTCTGCCGTTAGTATTTTGTATACATTTGCTTCCACTATTTTATGATATTGCTTAGTTTGGAAGTGGTGATTTTATTAGAGATATTTCTCATGTCCAAAGAATGTTATAACAACATATACATAGAAAAGTAACATTTTAGACACGCTGTTAGTTGTTGTCATTATGTCTTTGAAAGCTTGGCATCATGGACATTTCTATCATATCTGGAAATTATCGCATTCAGTACATCTTATTAATTATTTTGTATATACCTCTTAGTTTAAATGTTATTATGATAAAGCATTCCCTAGAACAAGTCAAGCAAGGTGACTTCACTATGCAACAAGTTTTTGTGTAAGTTTCAAGGACTGACTAAATATTATATACTATTCAAAAGATTGTCTTGACATATCTTGAATCTCAAACTTCATGTTTCCTTCTGAAAGGAAATCACTCTTCCCATAAAATCTTCTGTTTGATGTTAAGTTGATTGCAATTCCCCGAATGCTTTAATGAAAGAAGAGAGACTTCATATACAATACTTTTACTGCTTTTGGTTATTCTATCTTTATATGAAGTATCACCACGTTTTCATTAGCACTAAGTCTGACAAAAAAGACAGATCATTTGATGCGGATAATTTTGGTGTGAGAAGCAATGTTACTGCTCTGAATAATTCGTTACTATTGTAGATTAAATTATAATCCTATTGTATATTAATGCATGATTCCAAGGACGAATTATATCATAACCCTTTCAGTCCATAATTTAGATCTTGAGCAATAAAACTGTAGATCTCATTGGCATTCGCGACTGATGCAGTGCCACAAGGTTTAATAATAAGGATGGATTGATGAATATGAATCGATATATATGTGAAAATAATAACATTTTTATCACCTCCTTTATGCAAGTAAAATCGCACATCGCCATCACTGAAGGAATGAACTAACTCATTTGTTAGTTCAAAGACTTACTCTAAAGTTATGAAAGTATAAGACAGAGTGAGGGGAGAAAATAAATAGTAAGTATGAATCATCCCTTGACAGACAGTTTTACTCAACAGGGAGTTCACAAACAGTCTAATGAAAATTGCACGAAATCAGAGTACAGCCGAATGGGCAAATGTTTGAAATTTTCATCAATATTCAATAGGAAATTATAAAAGTTTTGGTACCTAAGTAACGCTGTTCATTCCAACGCTGCCCACAGCCCATTAAAATTGCGGGAGCACAGATGTGCGCGCGCAAAAAAAATAAAAAGAGGCTAATCGCATAAGAAAAATGAGGATGCAATGACCAATTTAAGACGGGAAATGTAGATCGTATAAGGAAATAATAACAGACTTGTTTTTGACCGGAAAAATTGTTAAACTAACGCACAGAGAACGCCATATGACCTTGAACAACGGATCAGGAGAGACGGAAAGAGTTATCACAAAAGCAGAAGAAAGAGGTTTAAAAGAGGGAAACAACAGGGGGAAGATCTTAAGGCAAATCGCTTGTAAGAAATGATGGAATATACAATATGGAAACGACGGAATTGCTATGATAACAATATGTTTTCATTATAGGTTTGTTCAACCACGACTTATTTGAGGGTAGAGAACAAGTAAACGAGGATAAGGTACTGTTCATATGCTCAACCGACACTTGATACTAAGACTAAATTTTCTTCAGACCAAACCCTACCGTCTTAAATAAAGAAGGATCGAACTGGTAGCGGTAGTGCTGCATATACAAAGAGACGAAATGTTATACATACATACATACATACATACATACATGCATGCATGCATACATACATACATACATGCATGCATACATACACTCGAACAGGTCTAATGTTGCGAGTTATCAATGATGTCGCTGGAGAGCACATGGAATCATGTGATGTTAATTACTGGAATATTAATACCCTCATATACACAGTTACTATCGCTCTTAAAGAGCATCTGCAGTATACATGATAATGAAACTACTGAACGAAAGCAACGTAGATGGAAAGCAAAACTTAAAGAAGACATCAACAAACTGCACCGCCATATTGGATGGTTAACCACATTAATAAAACGTAAGAGGCATAATGAGTTCATACCTCATCAATTAGATAATTCTTATGAATGAATTAACAAAACTCTATGGTGACTTCTCACACCAAGCTCTTGAGCAAATGTTAATTACTCTAAACGCAAACACAGGGTGCTGAGCGAAAATCTTCGCTGCCACAAGCGAATTCCTTTGTGGATGGAAAATGTTACCTTTAAGAAAGCCCCCTCTCAAGAAGATTGGAATCAATCTGGTTGAAGATCTGGAACAAAAAGATGGATTTCGACCTCAATACATCGTAGCTAAATGCAGTAAGCGGAGAATACTGTACGAAAATCAACAATAAAACATATGCAATTGACCCAGGAACTTATAATATAGCTGTAGGCAAACTGTATAACGGAAGGGCACGTGGAATGGAAGAGATAGTTCGTAGAAGATGCTCACTGAAAAATAATCAATAAGTATATTCAAAAGCACTCTGGAAAGTTAGTTTGACAAACCAAATTGGCTTGCTTATAGCACGGACAAATCTTGTAGCTAAGAATGTATTGTGTCGACGCCCCAAGCGAAGAAGTAGGATCGCCCAAGACGTATAAATAGAGGTAGTCTGGCCATGGTAGGGGTGTTGAGTAGCTGTTGAGAAGCAGTCGAGTAGCAGTTGAGAAGAGATCATCCGAAGGTGCTAGATAGCAGTAGCTTGAGACACAGTAGAAAGAAACCACCGAGTTGGCAGTAAACTATAGGCCCATTGCTTGCCTAAACATTATGTACAAACTGTACACAAACTGCTTCAACCAGTTCCTCCAGGGTCATTGTAAGTCCAACGACATAGTGACTAATGAGCAGGCAAGTTGAAAGAATAGAGTGTGGGCTGGTGTCGAACAACTTTTCATAAACAAAACTGTACTGTCTGAAGTGAAACATCTTACTTGATTATAAGATGGCTTTCGGAATTTAGGACACTTGACTGGGATGTAGGGGAAATCCACTCCTTAGACATTAAAATACGCAAGATACTGACATCAACTTGAAATCTCCACTGAATAGTGATATCCACAAAACAGATAAAGGAGGCAGAGGCTTGAGATAAGTGCAGATATCTTTCGAATCTCGCATAGTCTCTCTCGGGAAGCAGCAAAAATAAACACATTACCTTAGCGCTGAAAACTGAAGAAAACAATATCCTACGAGTTGGAACAACCCCAAATGAGCCGAACTAGCATAGCTCAGAAAAGACCTGGAGATGAAACAACATATCAAAAAGAAGACCGTGCACGGGTATGTTTCTCGAAGACTTTGAAGTACACAATAATATCAAAATGAAGCGGAGCCTCTCTTGGACTTGTGACCACTACATCTCATCACATTTCGAAGGTCATATATACACACACATATATGTATATATGCGTATATTTACATATATGGCTAGGGTATATATATATATATACATATATATATATATCTGTGTGTGTGTGTGTGTGTGTGTGTGTGTGTGTGTGTGTGTGTGTGTGTGTGTGTGTATAGCTAGCGGAAACAGAAATACTGTTCTTTCTGCATTTTGTAAATGGACATAAATGGAAGAAGATCGAAAAAATTTGCTTCTTGCATTATTGCTTTAGATTTTGATGCCTATAAGTTTATAGTTAGAATAACTCCTTCATGCCGCTGTACACATATACACACATTTACTGTAACACACAGTCACACATGCAAACACATTCATACACATACATTTGTACGCAAACATACACACACACACATTAAAATGTTATAGAGTGTTGACTTTTGTTTTTCTATTGGCCTAAATATCGCTCCAAAGTAGTCGTCTTCTCTCCCTTTCTCACTCTTTTTATATACACACAAGCATGCTTGTACGCACGCGCGCGCCTCTCAGTGCATTTATCGATTGGTCAAAGCAAAAGAAAGTACACTACTTGTTAAGTTACGAAGGTATATGAACACTACTCAAGTCCAGAAATTCATCGCAAAATGCTTGAGAAACGGTATTGTTCGTCAAGGGAGATCTTCAGTCAAAACTCTCAAAAGACGTACATGCGGACGCTATGTTCAATTTCTCACCGTGTAGGTTTTAAGTGATCCAGTATTTCACAGCCACTTGTCCTGTTAAAGTCATTATCATTTGGAATCAGTGCGTGATAGACTGGCTCTTTAAGTGACAGATAAATTCCATCCAACGTGATTTTACTATTTATTTTTACCCAAGCCCATTCGCAAATCTTGGATCGACCTGAGACTTTGGTTAAGGACCATTCGCCAAGTTGTCACGCATTAAGACCGAATATATGACCTTGTGGTTGCACAGTGAACTACGTATGGCTCGGTTGGGTATAATTCACACGTGCGAGCACACACGTCCATACGTCCAGCATACACACACAAATAGTCCTTAAGGACTCCAAAAATCTCTACAGTCTCTCGATCTACAACAAACAGAAATGATGTTTCTTTTAAACACAATTTACCGTTTTAATGACATAAATAGCCATTAATGATTTGGTATAACAACCATGGAACCTCAGTTTCGAACCTTAGCCGTAGTACGTCGATAAAGTTCTATCATAGTCACAGGTCAGTCCAAGTTTTGTAAGTGGAATCGAGAATAAAATATGGGCAAACGCCTATTTCATTCGAATACTCAGCTTTGAAACACACAATATCACACTGATATAGCTTGATGTATACGTGTTTATAGAATACGTGACCACTTATATTATATCCTAAGTAATTTAATGTTACATGGGAGGATCATATTATTGAATAATTGGAATATTCATCGCTGGACCCGACAACATTAACTCTGTGTGTGTGTATGTGTGCGTGTGTGCGCGCGTTTGTAAGTGTGTATGTGTGTTTGTAAGTGTGTGTGTGTGTATGTGTGTGTGAATGTCTGT
>NC_142943.1:18646401-18648901 GCF_046866305.1 Octopus bimaculoides
GGTGGGATCGAACTCGGGAACCTATGATTGCAAAGCGAACATCTTGACCACTAGGTCGTGTGTACCTGCATTTGAAGATGCACGCGAAGTCAAAGGATTCTTGGGATTTTTAGTTTTCTGATGACAAAAATAGTTGTAAATATAAATTTGACATGTAATTTGATAGCAGTCGTAAAAGAGCACCTAATTATAACAATAGCACGCGCAAATGCAAGAACGATAGAAACAGTAATGGAACACTGGCAGCAACGGCAGCAGCAACGGCAGCAGCAACAAAATAAAACAAAAAAGAAGTAAAACAAATCCGAACGAACATCAGAGATGCTAGAAATCGCAACCAAATTTCCCTAAAATCGCACATTGTAAGATGAACTACAGATTGGATAAAGATAGGTTCTGTTCTACAAGATGATAGAACGGTCTTGGTTGGAATAGACCTGATTGTAGGTCAATAAAATGTAATGAGTGTAATCAGGACATCACTAGATTGCGAAGGTGATCCATGTTTTGTAAACAACTTGCACATGCAAGTGCTACCAGTCGAAACCTCCGCATACCGGAAGCCAGCAAGTGTATGGGGTCATCAGGAGAGAATGCGTCACGTTTCGGGGCCTACCTCTCGACGGCATCATTGCGCCCCCCCCCCCACTCACTGATGCTTAACCTGCTAGCAGTAGACGATACTCGATGACAATGGTGAGAAACACAAAAGGACATTAGAGAATAATTAAAATGTTCATATTCATGTATTTGCTATGATTGCTGTGAAACTTTTGTTTTTGATACTCAGAGATTGAAAAGTAGCGACAAAGACTCTTGTACTCTGTGACTGGTGAACAGAAGGGAAGAAATTATCTTAAGAACGGAGACCTGAGAGCTTGCAACAACGTGGACTATGTTAACCAGCCTCAAGGATCGGGTGGTGGTATTAAACTGGGCGGCGGATGAAGTGTACGACACAGACACAGTTCAACCACTTTATTGCCTTATCAGACTGCTGTGCTTAAAGAACGTATCCAACATTCAAGACACCCCAGCTCTCGGGCATCCTGCTCCCTGCACCCAAAAGCCCAAATCCAACAAAAGATGCTGTTGGCAATTTTCAAGCTTTCTCATAATAATCGTTTCTTGTCTATATTTGAGCTAACACGCTATCTGAAAGAAAGCGTTTAGCAGTGATCAGTGCTTTATTTTGAGACGTTATTTAGTGTATATTTTTGTACAGAAGATAGATGTTAAATACCAAAATAGATTCATCTCACCGCGTGAATCAATTCGTACAGTCGCTGATAATCAATGTCCGTAGTCACTGTTGATGGTCTCCCATTGCATGGTTTGCTTTCAATATTCTATTCCCCTTCTTTAAACTTCTTTATAAATCTGTGTACATTATACTTATCAGTGGTATCGTCTCTGTAAACAACCAGTAGCTTTCAATGAATGCCGGACAGCCTGCTGACATTACGCCTTCGTCGAACTCTTGGTGATGGTACGTTGCTTTTATTCCGACACCCATTGTTTGCCTTGAGTGAAGAAAGAGAGAGGCGTTACTCTACCAGAATATAGATTTAATTAGTTATACTCACTTTTGCATTACTTTGGGTGCAAAACTTCTACATACATACATGCATACATACATACATACATACATACATACATACATACATACATACATTCATACACTGAACCATACCTGCGCGTGTTAAATTTCCATTAGAAGCATAACGTGCCGACATTTAAAAACAGTAATCTTTAGATAAATTAATCTGAGATACACTACGCCTGCAATAATGGGGTTGAGATGTCGTGGCATGTCTTCTTTTTTTATTTTGATAGCATGTTTTGGTGCGAGGAGCAGGGTCCACGCCGAGCTTCTGAGACCTCTGAAACTCAACGACTGTATGAGACTTGTACTGAGATTGGATTCGAAGAAGGTTACCTGCTGGGGAATAGTCATGAGTTGTTTGAGGGAGACAGAATGTTGGTGGTGTAAGGGGAAGAGATAAGTGAATTGGCTGGTGTACGGAACAAGTTAGTGCCGAGGAACAGAGATAATCGTCGTAGCCGTAGAGAAGGCGAAGAAAAAGCAAGGGTGGTGGGGGAGAAAAAAGATAGAGAGGGAGAGTGAGTGAGAGTGGGAGAATAAAGTTCATCTATACACCAAAAGCTAAGCTATATTCATCAACCAGTGGCTTTGCTCTGTTTATGGTCGAGGATGTCTGTGCGCGTTTCGGCAGCACCGTACTAGTTGTGGGAGTAATACTGCATAGTGGGTAATCATTTTCCAGTTCTGAAAGTCTCTGTCCTTAAATTGCAGCCTTTGTAAAGTTAAAAATCCTCAGCAATAGTGTGACTTAACGTTTGGAGCGATCTCAAAGCCTCTACTTTCACACTGTCCATCTTTAAGGGCGTGTAAAGCATTACGATGTTTTATTGATATAATCAATATTTAAATGTCATTGGGTGTGTTCTGTTAGGGCTATTCCAGGTTAAGACTATA
>NC_142943.1:18653901-18668901 GCF_046866305.1 Octopus bimaculoides
AATTGTTTCTAATTTTAGCAAGAAAAAATAGCAATTATTGTGGAAGGCATTAGTCGATACCGCTGCTACCTTTTTTTATCGACCACGGAGGGATGGAGAAGCAAAGTTGTCTACAGTGGGATTTGAAGTCAGAATGTAACAAGTTCGAGAGGACAGACATTCTAATGACTCGGCAAAATGATGACAATTTCTAGTTTTGACATAGTTACACGGCAAATTTTAATGGATGGCGTAAACGATTGTCGAACCAGAGCAGATGAATGTCGGATTTGCTATCGATGTTCTTTGAATCCTGATATTGTCAAAAGGCCAGACATTGTGTGAAGGTCCCAATCGATTAGATAGACACCAGTACTTGAATGCTACGTATTTTGTTAATGCAGTATCAGGAATCCAGGTCAATGCTAAAAGGATGGCGTAACAATATTAAATGTTCAACAGAGTTACAAAACCACAACGTGGATATATATACATTATTTACATTATTTACATTTGTAAATAATGTAAATAATGTACATAATTCTTCATCTCTTAAATATAGAACTGTGGATGTATATAGTTAACCTCCATACTTGACGCCATAAAGGTGAAAAATCATTCACGACATGCGGTGAAATTTAAACTCACAGGCGTCAAGAGGTGTATTTCAATGGTCCAATCAGATCAGGTCTCTAGGTAATTAAAATTATTAGGATGGAGATAACGTCACGCATTTAGCTAGTGTCGATAGTAGTGGGGCCAATATTTCAGTGGTGTTTATGTTGTTGTTCTTGTTTAGGCCCAGATCAGCGCCGATTGAGTGGAACTATGATCAAAGACACTCCAGTTCCGACCGGAGGGCACTGCCAGTTCGAGATAAGCTCTACAGTCACGGGTGTGCAGTTAGTCTGACTTCTCCGAGATGCACGCGTAGTGATGAAACCGTTCTGCATGCTCTCGTACAGTGTCCGCGTACTGCTGACTCGTGTAGCATTGTCGAAGAGTTATTGTCACGTGTAGGACGGATCTGGCTATTGTCCGAGTCCATTGTGAAGATCACCCCGCCTCTTTCCTTTGGCCAGTAAGGGAGGGAAAATTTTCTCTGTTAGGTGGCTATGGCAAAAGAAGTGTGGTGGACGCGATTGAATGTATTGAAGACGGGTACCTCTTTGGCCAAGGTCTGAATAGGAAAGTGAGGCTGGGGAGGGCGGTACTTTCACCCAGTAAGTTCGTTGAAAGGTATGTGAATGTGGAAAGAATGGCTTGCGCGAATGGGACTCCTCTAAGTGTGCGCCTGCAGGTCAGATGGAAGGCAGAGGAGAGGGTACCTTCCTGAGGAGCTGTTGGTGTTAAAGGGTCCAAAGTGCGTGAGGTTTTTGTGGTCACCTTACGGTGGAACTCTCTCCTGTCGTGGAAGCACATTGTTAATTTAATATCTTGTTAATCGTTGAGTTTGTCTGCTGTTTACACATTTAACCTTACTGTCCCTCGTCTGTATATCGTCCTCTATGTTTTGTGTTCAGCGCTGGTGGCCAATAAAGTAAATTTTATCAATAATATTGATACGCTAACTTTTTGTTTTTGTACATATCTGTTGTGTGCGTCACACTTACTACAAAGAAGTGGTAAAACGAAAGAGAAGAGGACAGAGAGGAAGTCAGACAGAAAGAGAGAGAGAGAGAGAGAGAGAGAGAGAGAGTGAGAGAGAAAGGAGAGTGAGAGAGAAAGAGAGAATGAAAGAGACAGTGACTGGTGACAGCGTTCGTTTTGTGATTTTAAATGTTTATCACATCGCAAGAGAAGTAGATACATAGATACATATACACATTGTTAAATCAAAAGCGTGAGAGAAGATGGACACAAAGGAAGTGAAAGAGAAAGAGAGAAAGTGAGAGAGAGAGTAAATACATAAATCCAAAGAAAAGTTCATACATAGATACATACACACAACAAATATTAGATGTCAATTTCACTTTCCATTACCACACGAGGATAAAATTAACTCGCAAATGGCTGAATACTACACAGACATGCATAACATTAACGTAGTTCTCAAGGAGATTCCGCCTCACACAGAATATGACAAGGCTAGCCCCTTTGAATCACAGCTACAACTCGAAACATATATATATGAATGTATTTGTGTAGGCTCATAGTTTAGGTTAGTTAAAACATGTTTGCAGTAGTAAGTATCGCGTGGTGGAAATAAATACAATTACCAAACTTTCATTCATAAATCCATTTACTATTTCATTCTTTTGCATTTCAATTTGTACATTAAGGTTCTTTGAATATGTACAATGTATTTTAAGGTTAAATAGTAATTCTGTTTACGTTTGTATAACTGAGATATTTTGCTTGGATTATATAGTCATTGGTGTTACATTACCTTCTATATTCTGTAACTATCACAATATACTTTTCTAGGCCTGATTTTTTTTTGTGAGGAGGGGGCCAGTTGATTAGATCGACCCTAGTACACAACTAGTACTTAATTTATCGAACCTAGAAGGACGAAAGGCAAAGTCGACCTCGGCAGCATTTGAACTCAAAACGTAAAGACAGACGGTCATAATATACAAACATTTCTCATGGCACCAGCACACTGTTTACAGATGCTTACATTTATACTTTCCGTGATGCTTACATTTTTTGTTTCTTCTTCTTCTTCTTCTTCTTCTTCTTCTTCTTCTTCTTCTTCTTCTTCTTCTTCTTCTTCTTCTTATTATTATTATTATTATTATTATTATTATTATTATTGTTGTTGTTGTTGTTGTTATTATTATTATTATTATTATTATTATTCAGTAGTTTTATTTTTATAACGTGCTTTCACTTCACTACCGAGCGCAGCTCTGTGCGCCTTGGGTATGTGCTGTGGTTTGCTGTGGTGCTCTTATGTTTACTGTATTGAAAGTGTTTTGCGTAGAATGTGTGCAGTACCCAGTAGTGCAATTTTCTGTATGTTATATATATTTGTAAGTCCTGGTGTTTTTGTTATGTATTTGTCTGAATATTTTTTTATTATACCTAAGGCACCTACTATGATAGGAATTGTTTCTGTTTTTAGATTCCACATTCGAGTTATCTCTATTTCCAGGTCTTTGTATTTTGAAAGTTTTTCCATTTCTTTTAGAGAAACGTTGTCATCTGCTGGTATTGAAACATCAATTAGAAGGCATTTTTTTCCTTCATGATCTTTGACAACTATATCTGGTCTATTTGCCTTAATTTCTCTATCTGTGTGTATTGGCATATCCCAGAGTATGGTTGCTTTCTCGTTTTCTGTGACCTTTTCTGGCGTGTGTTTATACCATCTTTTTTCTGTTGCTATTCCATAATGTTGGCATAGCTTCCAGTGTATATAGGTCCCAGCTCTGTCGTGTCTGTGAATATATTCCTTCTTAGCCAGGACTGGGCAGCCAGAGATAATATGATTTATTGTTTCTTGTCGATCTCCACATATTCTACAGTTACTTGTTATATTTCTTTTCATTATGTGTTTTTGGTAATTTCTGGTGGGGAGGCTTTGGTCTTGTGCAGCAATTAAAAATCCTTCAGTCTCTGCTTTGAGTCCTGAGCTTCTCAGCCATTGCTGGGATTTTTCTCTGTCTATTTCTTTCGCATTTAGTTTAGCCCAACCGATATAAACGTATCTGTCAAGACCTACCAAAAACTCAGCAAATATAAAGATCTTGAAATAGAAATTAGCAAAATGCGGCGAGCTGGTAGAATCGTTAGCACGTCCAGCAAAATACTTTGTGATATTTCGTCCGCCTTCACGTTTTAAGTTCAAATTCTGCCGTAGTCGACTTTGCCTTTCATCCTTTAGGGTTCGATAAATTAAGTACCAGTTGAATACTAGGGTCTATGTAATCGACCAGTCCCCCTGCCACAAATTTCAGGCCGAGTGCCTATAGTAGAAAGGATCATTATTATTATTATTTTATGTTTGACTTTTGTTTTGCATTTGTACAAGTTGGATCCAAGTCTCCCCCAGAGACCTCAAGAAACAACAAGTTAGAAGTTCATGTAGGTGTTATGCCTAGGGTACCATATATTTGGATTTGTACGTAGTGTTGTTCTAGAGAATGTTTAAGAAACCATAAGTAAATTATGTGTTTGTTTTAAAATTTGAGATCACATAGACAGTATTTTACGTAGGATATGGGCAGTTCCCATGAGCACTATCTTTTGAACTTCAGCCATTTTGGGGTTTCCTGGTATCTGAGCTAGGTAGTAATCAGCCCGTTTCGCTGTCATTCCCAGGGCACCCATGACAATAGGTATTGTTTTAGTCTTCAGGTTCCACATTTTGCTAATTTCTATTTCAAGATCTTTATATTTGCTGAGTTTTTGGTAGGTCTTGACAGATACGTTTATATCGGTTGGGACAGTCATATCAATGAGGAGGAATGATTTTTGTCTGAAGTCTTTCAGTATGATGTCTGGCCTATTTGCATCTATCTTTCTGTCAGTTTGAACGGTGAAGTTCCAGAGGAGTGCGATGTGATCATTTTCAAGTACTGGGGGTGGTTTGTGTTCCCACCAGGTTTTTGCCATTTTTCAGTCATAATATCTAAGGCAGCAATTTTAGCACGGGTTTCAAGCGCTTAGCTTTTTCTGCGGGTGTTTCTAGTTCGTCTAATTCTTGAATTTATTGTAATTGGAATTCACTTAGATATTCCTTTGCCTGTTTTGTTACTGAGTAAGATGCTTTCTTGCTTTCATGTTTTGAGACAAGTTTTAGCATTCAGTCCTCAGAGTTTTTCAGATAGGTGTCTAGGCCAATTGTGGCTATCTTCATTGTTAATGCCAGCTGTAGAAGTCCACGGCCTCCCTCTTTTCTTGGCAGATAAAGACGTTCTATATCTGCCTTAGGGTGGTTCATTCTATGCATTGTCAACAGTTTTCGTATTTTTCTGTCAACATGACATATTTCAGTAATTGACCAGTTAACGATATTGAAACTGTAAGTCACGACTGGTATGGCTAGAGCATTGATCGCTTCGATCCTGTTTCTCGCGTTCAGTTCTGTCTTCAGTATTGCTCTCACCCTGCGATAACATTCTCTTCTGATCCTTTCCTTCATCACTGAATGCTTGATATTGTCCCCTTCAATTACCCCTAGGTATTTGTAGCTCTCCGCTGGTTCTAACTCTTTTATGACATTTTGCTGGTCAAGGTTCACATTAGATGTTTTTGTCATTTTTCCTTTGATAAAGGTAGCTTTTGCACATTTATCAAAGCCAAATTGCATCCTGATGTCATCACTGAATTGTTTAACAATCGCTAGTCGGCCTTTGAGTTGTTGGTCATTTTTTTGCAAAGAGCTTTAAATCATCCATGTAAATGAGATGATTTATATTTTTATCAAATATTTTATAACCATACTGTGCATCATTGAGCAATTATTATTATTATTATTATTATTATTATTATTATTATTATTATTATTATTATTATTATTATTATTATTATTATTATTATTATTATTATTATTACTATTACTATTATTACTATTATTATTATTATTATTATTATTATTATTATTATTATTATTATTATTATTATTATTCAGTAGTCTTACTTTTATCACGTGCTTCCCTGCACTATCGAGCGCAGCTCTGTGTGCCTTGGGTATGTGCTGTGGTGTTTTGTCGTGCTGCTCTTATTTTCACTGTATTGAAAGTTTTACGTAGGATGGTTGTGGTGCCTAGTAGTGCTATTTTCTGTATGTTATATATACTTGTAAATCCTAATGTTTTTGTCATGCATTTGTATGAATGTTTTCTTTGTATCATACTTAATGCATCTACTATGATAGGAATTGTTTCTGATTTTAGGCTCCACATTCCAGTTCCCTCTATTTCCAGACCTTTGTATTTTGAAAGTCTCTCCGTTTCGTTTAGAGAAACATTTTGTTGGTATTGATACATCAATTAGAAAGCATTTTTTTCTTGGTGATCTCTGACAACTATATCCGGTATGTTGGTCGTAATTTCTCTATTTGCGTGTATTGGCATATCCCAGAGTATGGTTGCTTTCTCATTTTCTGTAACCTTTTCTGGTGTGTGCCTATAAAATCTTTTTTCTGTTGTTATTCCATAGCGTTGGCATAGCTTCCTGTGTATATAGCTCCCAATTCTGTCCTGTCTATGAATATATTCCTTCCTAGCCTGTACTGGGCATCCAGAGACAATATTATTTATTGTTTCTTTTCCATCTCCACATATCCTGCAGTTACTTATATTTCTTTTCTTTACATGTTTTTGGTGATTTCCGGTTGGAAGGCTTTGATCTTGATCTTGTACTGCAATCAAAAAGACTTCAGTCCTTGCTTTGAGTCCTGAGCTTCTCAGTTATTGTTTGGGATTTTGCTTTTTCTATTTGTTTTCTGTTAAATTTAACCCAACATTTGCCATGAAGGGGCTTTTCTTGCCTTCATTTTATCATGATCCGTTGCTGTTCCAGTTTTAGTTTGGATTTCAGTTGTTTTACAGCTTTTGTTGTTTCATCTTTTTCTTCATAGTTGCTAGGTACTGTGATTCTTTTTGTATTTCTTAACTTCCTTAAAGACTGAAAACAGTTTTTGTTTTGTTCGTGTTTTGTGTTTTTTTGTATTAGTTTTCTTTGCTTCTGAAGTAGTTATTCCTGTAGTCCTATGGTGATTATTTTGTAATAATTTTCTAACTGTATAAAGCCTCTACCACCTTCAATACATTGTACATATAACCTTTCTATGTCAGATTTTGGGTGGTGCATCCTAAATCCTGTCATTATTTTTCTTGTTTTCCTGTATATTTTGAGCAATTCATTTAGAGTCCAGTTAAGAATGTTCTAGCTGTAACTTATAACTAGGACGGCTCGCGTGTTGGTACCCATTATCTTGTTTTTCGCATTGAGCT
Source organism: Octopus bimaculoides (assembly GCF_046866305.1). Taxonomy (NCBI): domain Eukaryota; kingdom Metazoa; phylum Mollusca; class Cephalopoda; order Octopoda; family Octopodidae; genus Octopus; species Octopus bimaculoides. The sequence goes on from NC_142943.1 coordinate 18,660,789, forward strand.
TTGTCTTCAGTATTAATCTGGTTCGTCCATAGTATTCTTTCTTTCTTTTCTCTTTCATTTGTGTGTTGTATCCTATCTAGTTCATTGATTCCTAAGTATTTGTATGTCTGGATTTGGTCTAAATTATCTTATTTGATTTGCTTTATCTAGTGTGATGTTGCTAGACTTAACTAGTTTTTCCTCTTTTCATGGTTGCTTTGGCACATTATTATTATTATTATTATTATTATTATTATTATTATTATTATTATTATTATTATTATTATTATTATTATTATTCAGTAGTTTTATTTTTATAACGTGCTTTCACTTCACTACCGAGCGCAGCTCTGTGCGCCTTGGGTATGTGCTGTGGTTTGCTGTGGTGCTCTTATGTTTACTGTATTGAAAGTGTTTTGCGTAGAATGTGTGCAGTACCCAGTAGTGCAATTTTCTGTATGTTATATATATTTGTAAGTCCTGGTGTTTTTGTTATGTATTTGTCTGAATATTTTTTTATTATACCTAAGGCACCTACTATGATAGGAATTGTTTCTGTTTTTAGATTCCACATTCGAGTTATCTCTATTTCCAGGTCTTTGTATTTTGAAAGTTTTTCCATTTCTTTTAGAGAAATATTATTATTATTATTATTATTATTATTATTATTATTATTATTATTATTATTATTATTATTATTATTATTATTATTATTATTATTATTATTATTATTATTATTATTATTATTATTATCATTGAATGAGAGAGCAGTGTATGCCATCGAAGTGACACTGGGGTGCAGATATACGAAGCCTAGTATACCCAACATGACTACACGTCTGATAAGAGTACACCAGGCACATGCATCACAACCATATGTGCGCGACATGGTGATCTCCTATCAAAATAAACAGAGCATGACCTTCCAGATGGGGCCCAGTTAGAATTTTCTTCGGGTGGAGTAGCCCATCCTGCTCAAAAGCTCTCTGAATAAGGGTAGTTTAAGGATGATGAACGAAACACCCATGTTTCCAGAGGTGAATTATTCAAACCCCAAAGAATTCCTCTCAGCACATGGTTATGATGCTACCCACTACTCTTGTTCATGATCAGAGATGCACATATTATCAACCACCAAGGGATATGCTCAACTGGTTAAGATCAAGCAACTGACAAAGCAAATCTGTGGTATTGAGCAGAATATTTGCTGTAGCCCATCTTTTTATACCACGACAAAACAATGTACAAGAAAACACTTCCAATCAGTTAAAATGAAAAACCATGAGAGCCACCGTCTGGTACTGCATCAGGGCATTTACTATTATTATTATTATTATTATTATTATTATTATTATTATTATTATTATTATTATTATTATTATTATTATTATTATTATTATTATTGTATGTTTGACTTTTGCTTTGTATTTGTGCAAGTTGACTCCAAATCTCACCCAGAGACCTCAAGAGACAAGTTAGAAGTTCATGTTGGTGCTATGCCCAGGGTATCATATATTTGGTTTTGCACATAGTATTGTTCTAGAGAATGTTTAAGAAAACAAGAAAATTATAAGTTTGTTTTAAAATTTGAGATTACATAGAAAGTATTTTTGCGTAAGATAAGGGCAGTTCCTATGAGCACTACCTTTTGAATTTCTGCCATTTTGGGGGTGTCTCGTAAAGGAGCAAGGTAGAAATGAGCTCCTTTTGCTATCATTCCAAGGGCACCTATGACAACATGTATTGTTTTAGTCTTGAGGTTCCACATTTTGTCAATTTCTATTTCAAGTTCATTATATTTGCTCAGTTTTTGGTAAGTCTTGACACATACATTTATGTCGATTGAGAGTCATATCGATGAGGTGGTATGATATTTGTCTGAAGATTTTGTCATGGGGCACGTCCAGGCTTTTGCAAATTGCCCAGTGAATATACTTTGCTGCTCTATCATGCCTGTTGTTGTTAATATTATTATTATTATTATAATTATTATTATTATTATTATTATTATTATTATTATTCAGTAGTTTTATTTTTATAACGTGCTTTCACTTCACTACCGAGCGCAGCTCTGTGCGCCTTGGGTATGTGCTGTGGTTTGCTGTGGTGCTCTTATGTTTACTGTATTGAAAGTGTTTTGCGTAGAATGTGTGCAGTACCTAGTAGTGCAATTTTCTGTATGTTATATATATTTGTAAGTCCTGGTGTTTTTGTTATGTATTTGTCTGAATATTTTTTTATTATACCTAAGGCACCTACTATGATAGGAATTGTTTCTGTTTTTAGATTCCACATTCGAGTTATCTCTATTTCCAGGTCTTTGTATTTTGAAAGTTTTTCCATTTCTTTTAGAGAAACGTTGTCATCTGCTGGTATTGAAACATCAATTAGAAGGCATTTTTTTCCTTCATGATCTTTGACAACTATATCTGGTCTATTTGCCTTAATTTCTCTATCTGTGTGTATTGGCATATCCCAGAGTATGGTTGCTTTCTCGTTTTCTGTGACCTTTTCTGGCGTGTGTTTATACCATCTTTTTTCTGTTGCTATTCCATAATGTTGGCATAGCTTCCAGTGTATATAGGTCCCAGCTCTGTCGTGTCTGTGAATATATTCCTTCTTAGCCAGGACTGGGCAGCCAGAGATAATATGATTTATTGTTTCTTGTCGATCTCCACATATTCTACAGTTACTTGTTATATTTCTTTTCATTATTATTATTATTATTATTGTTATTATTATTATTATTATTATTATTATTATTATTATTATTATTATTATTATTATTATTATTATTATTATTATTATTATTATTATTATTATTATTGTTGTTGCTGTTGTTATTCTTATTATTATTTTATGTTTGACTTTTGCTTTGCATTTGTACAAGTTGGATCCAAGTCTCCCCCAGAGACCTCAAGAGACAACAAGTTAGAAGTTCATGTAGGTGTTATGCCTAGGGTACCATATATTTGGATTTGTACAGTTTTGTTCTAGTGAATGTTTAAGAAACCATAAGAAAATTATGTGTTTGTTTTAAAATTTGAGATCACATTGACAGTATTTTACGTAGGATATGGGCAGTTCCCATGAGCACTATCTTTTGAACTTCAGCCATTTTGGGGTTTCCTGGTATCTGAGCTAAGTAGTAATCAGCCCGTTATTATTATTATTATTATTATTATTATTATTATTATTATTATTATTATTATTATTATTATTATTATTATTATGCGGGACAAACATAAACTCAAACACACACACACACACACACACACACACACACACACACGCACACACACACACACACGCGCACACACACACACACACGCATATATATTCATACATACATATACACATACATGCATACATACGTACATATGCATGCATACATACATACATACATACATACATACACATCTATCTATCTAGCTAGCTATGTATGTATGTATGTATGTATGTATGTATGTATGTATGTATCTATCTATCTATCTATCTATCTATACGTATGTATATATATATATATATATATATATATATATATATATATATATATATATATATATTTTATAAGAATTTCTTTAAGTTTTTGTCTCTGAAATCTGCTTCCAGATTGGTCGCCCGAGGCTGTATTAGTAGGCACTTGCCCAAGATGCCATGAGATGGGGCTGAATCCAGAACCATGTTGTTGGGAAACAAACTTCTTACCACACAACCACGCCTGCGCCGTCGGAACTTTTGCGGGGAGACAATGGCATCGAACCAGTAATTGACTGGAGCTTATTTAAGAGATCCCAAAAGGTTGAAAGACAGTGAGTGCTGACCCCGACGAGATTAGAACTCAGAAAGTATGGAATCGGAAGAAATTACGCAACGCTCTATACGAATCTCTGGCAACTTTGTACACACACACACATACACACGCATACACACACATACATACATATATACATACATACATGCTTACATACATACATAAATATATACATATATACATACATACATGCATACATACATACATATATACATGCGCGCGCGTGTGTATGAATATATCTATATAGACAGACAGATAGATAGATAGATAGATAGATAGATAGATAGATAGATAGATAGATAGATAACTGTGCGTGTGTGAATGTATATTTTTGTATGTCGATATCTTTGTTTAGGTTACGCGGCTTTGCGTCACGTCTTGCAAAAGATGATAACCTAGCTTTTCGATGAATTATATTCACTAAAATTACGTGTACTGGGGATAATTTGATCAATTAGATAGACTCAAAAATTTCGTAGATGGTGGCCTATACAGATAAACACTCACACACATGCATACATAATACATACATACATACATACATACATACATACATATATGTGTGGTCAGAATGATATGAAGCGCACACAATATGCTGTTTGCATATTTGACAAAAATCTTTCCACTCGGGCCTGTGAGAGTAATAGAAAGCCACCTACCATCTACGTTTGTCGCTACTGTCGCTACTGTCGCTACTGTCGCTACTGTCGCTACTGTTCAAATGCACTTACACACCGACGTCATCCTTATCAAAACATTAACTACAACTACTACTACTGCTACTACTGCTACTACAACTGCTACTACTACTTCTGTTACCGCTGTTACTGCTGCTGCTGCTGCTGCTGCTGCTGCAGTTATAACAGTCACCACAACCTCCATTAATGGTGATCTCCGTATTATCGTATGCTGCACGAATATCCACATACGACTACACATACAGGCAACAATGTTCCTAGAAACGGCACTTGTAACACAACCCTCCCCACCTCCCTCTAATTTCTCTTTGTCTCTCCTAACTCTAAATCTTCTCTCCATCACAACCTACAAGCGTTACACACGTGGACGCTTACTTAACCAGACTGAAATAACAGGTTAATGTCCCTCACAGATGACCCCCTAGCTTCTCAAAAAGCAGACGGAGCATTGATATTCTGCTCATACATATATGTTAATTATAAGACAGGAAAGTCATGGATGGGATACTTTTGATTCTAGATCTGACCAGTATGGTAGTAAACAATCAAAAACTAAACAAGAACGTTTGGTTTCCCATTTAGAAACTTCTCACAGTTCTAACCCATCTCTCAGTCTGTGAGGAACCTTTTTGAATGCCTGTTTTCTTCCCCTTCTGTCATCTTTCCTTTTTCTTCCATTGTCTCCTCTCTTTCATCTCTTTTCTTATTCACATCTTCGACCTCCCACAATAAAGAAATTCTCCACTTCTTTTATTCTAACAAACTGTATACCTTTACGCATAAACATGCACACACATACACACACACACACACGCATACACACACATGAGCGCGCATACACACACACGCACACACACACATACATGCAATCCACGTACACACGCACACACACACAGATGCCATCCCAAAAATGATTCTTACAAGAGAACTCTTAAGAGTTATTACATCTAAATAAGTTCATCCGATTTACTTTATCTAAAAGGTGCTCTGTCTTAAATTGTAGTTTACCTTCTTTTATTGCGTATTGTATAAATATCAGCGAAGTTGAATGAGGAAAAAAAAACAGGTGCCTTTCTTGAGATTCCTTGAGATATTTGCTCTACATAACGGGCTACAGACATCCACTTGTCTTTCTTGCTGCCACAAATGCAATGAACCAGTGATTGAGAAGCTCATTGGAAACGTAACCACCGACACTGTTCTGAAAGCATTGCGATGTACCATAAATACGAAGATATAACACCCTTTCTCCAGTCTCAATCTTTGAAATTCATTTCTTCTTCCTCCCACACTCCCACACTCTCATTCCCTATCCGATTTTGAAATTTGAAAACTGTGATTTGCTTATCCTTAACACCTCACAAGTGTGCAAGCTTGTTCTTTCTCTCTTTCCTTTCATTCTACTTCCTTTCTTTTCTTCACTTGCTGACATTCACATGAATATCCTCTTTCCCGCTCACACACAAATGTTTATTAGCATTTATTTTATTAGCGTTTCGCTTTTATTATTATCGATAGCTAATAAAAGGACAATGGACAACCAGCTGATAGTTTGGCCAAAATACATATGCCCAGCAAACTGAAAGTAATTAGTATTTCATTGACTTGCGGTTATGAATTAAATTTATGCTGCGTGAGACTCTCCATTGACTAACAACCTATTCATGCTAAACTTCCCATCTTCTTATAGAGCAAAACCGTAGATAAACTCTGATTTGAGACGTGACATTTTACAAATGGAATCGTGAATGTTTCCTCTTACACACATAGCAAAAATCTTACCATATCTCGAACATAGAAACTTTTCCGTTCTTCCTCTCGCTCAAATTAATAAAAAAACACGTTCTCTTTCTCCCTGTTACCCTCTTTTTACTTTCTCCCCCACTCTCTCACACTCACACACACACTGTACGTGTATGTGTGAATGCATGCATACATACGTATGCTTTATATTTTATCTTTTGTTTCAGTCATTAGACTGTGGCCATGCTGGGGCATCACCTTGAATATTAGTAATACTAATCAACACCAGTACTTAATTTTTTCAAGCCTGGTACTTATCCTATCGGTCTCATTTGCCGAAAAGCTAAGTTACGTGGACGTAAACACATCAGCACCGGTTGTCAAGTGGTGGCTGACGACAAACACAAGCACAAACATAGACGTATCTCTACACAAATGGATATGTATGTGTATTTATAAACATCGGTCTATCTATTTGTCTATCTATATATCTGTCTGTCTGTCTGTCTGTTTAAGTGTTTGTCTACGGTCTGTCTATACACACACACACACACACACACACACACACACACACACACACATACACACATGTCTATATATATCATATATACATATATATGGATACACATATATAAATACATATATATCGATACACACACATATATAAAGCAGTCGTACAGGGATAAAAACTCAAAGCTTCTTATTTATTGCAGAGTGTGTGTATTTTTATTACTAAATATGTAATGTGTGAGATATATGAACATTACAGAATGAAGTTTCGCTATGGCATGGTTCTTTAGGTAAAGTGAGTTAGGCTATTTGATTCGAAATTATATATTTTATTAAAAATTTCATGAGTTACTCGGTTATCAAGTTGTATCTGGTTAAGGATTGTATATGTTATTCATGCCGTGTCTTTAGCCATTTTAATAACAAATTTATCCTTTTATTCTCGTAATGTATGACTTTTTGACGTAGAATTTCGTAGATATTTTTTTCCCGTTTTAACCATTTTTCTCTCTGATTCTCTCGCCTCATGGGTATGTGATAAGAAATTTGCTTCTCAACTACGTGGTTCCGGTTTCAGTTCCACAGTGTGGCACCTTTGGCAGGTGTCTTTTACAACAGACCAGAGCCGACCACTGCCTTATGAATATATATATATATATATATATATATATATATATATATATATATATAGAGAGAGAGAGAGAGAGAGAGCAATAAGAAAATGGAGGGGATCAATAGGTGATATTCATCAAATTTTAGACATTATATATATGTCAATTTATTTATTTACTAAAAGGACAATTATAACAATATACATACATGTATGACATATTATGCTTTACATATATAATCTATAGAATATAGAAATATCAATAATTATTAAAATATTGATATTTTTATATTTATATATTATATATGTAAAGCATGATATGTTGTACATGTATGCATATTGTTATAATTGTCCTTTTAGTAAATAAATAAATTGACATATATATAATGTCTAAAAGTTGATGAATACCACCTATTAATCCCCTCCATTTTCTTATTGCTCTATAAATTAATGGTAAAATAACTCTTTACCCTCACCCATTTATTACACTCTGTAATGTAGTTGCCATGCATTGAAAAAACACTTGTGTATTAATAATTGGGCATTCTACCAGCAGTATATTGGATAGATATTATCCCTTATTCGGTTAGATTCACAACCTCTAACTTTCTTGGAATATATATATATATATATATATATATATATATATATATATATATATATATATATATATATATATACGTGTGTATGTATGTGTATATATATACATACATATACACATATACATACATACATGTATATATATATATATATATATAT
>NC_142943.1:18678901-18683901 GCF_046866305.1 Octopus bimaculoides
TAAAGGCTATTTTTAAAAGTAAAATCTTGAAGTGGAGTTTAAGAAAAAATAATTAAGAACCTATGAGTTTTTATTCTTTATTTTTGCGTGCGATAACATTACGAAACATTTACATCACATATTCGTTCCACTCCTATCGAATATTAGTGAAAGCCATATATACTATCGGGACCCGTGAATATTTCACAGAATTAATAGTAAACCTATTGGGTTATTCCTAAAACTTTATTCAAAATACCTGAAAGCATAACTTGTGTTGTGTGTGTATCAAAAGATAGTCGTCATTCATCTGCTATTCACTGAAAAGTGAAGAAAATTGGAATATGATGATCACTTAATGCGCACAATTTTATAGACTTAATACACAGCTCTCATAAAATGAATATTCACTCTTATTTTTCCCCCATAAACAGAAAAATTACATTTTAAAATTTACATGGTCACAATCTCATATCTAGAAAACAAAAATGTTATAGCAAAAAAATTATTTTATATGTAAAATATAGGGGTCGCAATTTCATGGGGGTAAACACTCAATGCAACATGGCATACTCTGTAAACCACATCGCTGGTAACTTATAAGCGAAGGCGATAGGTCAGAGCCAAACACATTTCAATTTGCGTACAGCTTTCAATTCAATACTTCTTGGCAGAATATATTCTCCGTGTAATTTCTCCCTCTTCTTTTCCCAGATAATTTGCCAGCCCTTTCAGAATGCAACATATAACTGACCATAGCCGAATACAGGTTCAGGCAAAAACAGCCCCACTTTATCAAATGCCTGCCCTTCTGATTTATTGATAGTCATTGCATATGACAGGTGAACGGGAAACTAGTTTCTTTCTAAAGTGAATAGCAAGTTTGTAATGCACACGCTTAGTTCCATTAAAAAAAAAACCTTTTCATTATGCTCTCACCATCGCCATCCACCACCGCCGCCGCCGCCGCCACCACCACACACAAATTATTGTAATTTTTCTTCTGCAAAATATTTCTCCTCCAATAGATTTCTCGATCCCTGTACCTAATATCTTTTAAAAATGAGAAACTAAATGTCTTCAAAGCAATTGATTTCTTTCTCCGGCCAAGTGAAAATATAGTAATAATAAAGAGAAATGGTCTGAACCTGCAATCAAATCTCCGTGGTCGCCTCAAGAAGATGACTCCATATTTAGAGCGTATTGTGCCAGCGAAGAGGCTCGTATACCGTGCATCTATGAACAAGCAGCAAATCTCTATTTCTCAGATCACAAGGTTTTTCCTTAGGAAGTAAGGATACATTGACTCAAGTGGTCATAAATGTAATGACCCTGAATAAAGGTGATTCGTTACGTTTTGTAAATTTTAAAAAAATCATAGAACTGCATTAGGAATGGCCTGAAGCGTGACCACTAGATAACAATTATTAATATGAAAGTGTTTTAAGGGGTGTTACACTGTCTCTGAAGATTTGGTCGTTCAATCAGAGAAGATTTCCCTTTACAACTGATGTTTATCCATTGTTAATGATATGTGCCCGACTATATAAAATCTCCTCCTCTCCTTTCTGTCTTACTTGACACAAAGACAAACATACAAGCATACACCTACAGGCGCATATATATGTATATGTATATCTATATGTGTTAGATTTTATTTTCATCGACATCACATATAGAAACATTTTTAAAAGCTTAATTTTCACAAAAACCCCACAGAAATGTGTTTAGGTTTTTGTTCTAAATGTTCCTTAAAGTTATGCAATGGTATTAAAAGTTACTCGATGGCAACAGTTATCGTTGCAGACAGTATACAATCCGTCTCAACTGGATATGGTATATTTATCTGTTTATCAGTTAGAATGCCTAGCAATGTCTCTGTCTATCTGCCAATCAATCTGTTAGTCTATCTATTTGTCTATCGGTCACTAAACCTGTCTGTCTGTGTATCTGTTTATCTATCTGACAGATAGACAGATACATGTCTATTTGTCTGTCTATAATTTTGATTGCCTGTCAGTCTGTCTGTTTGTCTATCTATCTATCTATCTATCTATCTATCTATCTATCTATCTATCTATCTATCTATCTATCTATCTGGATGTAAATGTTTGTGTGTGTGTCTATTGTACATGTGTCTGAGAGCATGAAAGCCAAATGACACAGATGTTGCCTCCTGAAAAATATAAAATCTTGCTGTTATTGTTGATAGCACCAGTCAGTTCTAATTTATCAGACTACATTTGAAAGACACTCTAGCCACTCTTATTGCAGTCTGTATAATAACGATACATCACTTGAAACCTCATGCTGCAAATTTGTGTTTTATTTCTTATAAAGTTCATTTTCTGGAGATGCAATATTGATGGCTCAAGCCTCTGTTACAGGAGATAAAAGGCACTAGATAATAAACAGAAGTGAGATAATACAGACGGGTCTAAAGAATATATGGGTATAGATAATATAGAATGATCTAGATAATTTACAATAAAATATTTCTCAAAATGTCCCGACTAATAAACTTCCCTAAAGTCAGTGACAGTAACATGATGTATAATTAATATCTTTGGTGATTTCTTAAATATTTTTCCAAAGATAAAAGTTGTGTATACATTTATGACAAACCTTGTCTATAATGATTGTACGATTTAATTTGAGCATACAATTTAAAATATAATGAATTGGTTTGGAAGGAATAACTGCTATATTTATAGTAGTGCTTATCTTTTGGATATTTGTACTTCTAAGTTATCTTCTGTTGAATTCTCTCGTTTTAATTGTTTTACGAAAAATCAAAATAAAGCGCAGGGAAAATTTCTTCTGAAGCTTCTCTATCACTTTAATGACAAATAATCCCAACAGCATATTTACATTGAAGTAAACTTTTCTTTTCATCTGAAATTTGTCTTTAAGTAATTGATAGGATTATTTGAAAGATCTTTAAGAAAGAGATTTTGACAAATGTGCCATATCTAACTGATCGTTGAAGGTTTTAATTTAATTAAATAACGATAATTTAACTTTGTGATGACTGGGTAAAACTAAGAATGAATTTCTATGACTTCTTTGCAGTTCCTAAAATTTAGAAATATCTTTGATTAAAAAAAAAAAAGGAATTCCTATAAGTTTTAGTGGGGTTCATAAGCATGTCGCCGGAATTTCTGATAGATGTATCTTTATTTTTTCTCTTTATTAATTTTTCTAGAAAATTCTAAACAATATTATTTATATCTATTTGGAAATCTGTCAGTTTCTACCAGGTGTCCTCGAGTATTTAACTGAATATTTCTAATAAAATTATATAAAATGTGGAATAAAACATGTCGAGTTTTGGTTATAGATAATGTATCTTAATTTGTGGTACTAAGACAGTTACTGAGTTTCAAGACCAGATGTAAAAGAAGTTAGTCCAGTTGGCAGAAACGGTTCTCAACTATTACTATTGAACCTAAATTTTCCGTTATTGTACTGTATGTTAACTAGAATCTAAGGAGTTCTCTGTTACCTCCAAAATCACCTTAAGGTACGTAATTTAGGCGCGATTTGTTTTTAAGGTTATTTCGATAATAGGATTCAATATTTCGGACTTTCCGTACTCTTAATGTTTAATGTCAAAGTGATTGGATATAGTAATTGTCTGTTTGTCTTTCTACCTGTTCTACATATATCTATAAAGTAATGAATTAAGTACTGCGCAGTTTGCGTTTGTATAAAACCTTCGAATCTTACGAATGTATTCGCAAGTTTCAATGTATGCAGGATATGCATAGTAATACAAATAACTGTATTGGAAGATGAAGGAGTAGAGAAGTCAGTGATTGGAATCACTTCAGCAAAGAAGAGAAAACTGTACTTTGTGTCATACTGCAGCGCAATGGATTTCGTTAATTCTATTCGAGGATATATATTTAGCTTGTCTGTAACATATTTCGGTGGGCTTAACTCAAAAGAGATCAAACCTGTTTCTTCACCGAAACAGAATACATTTGAAGTTAGTAGCATTATACTATGACATCTGAGGTATTTTGCTTAATTTCGAAGTTCCTTTGATGAAACATCATTTTAAGAACGTATATCTTGAAGGAGAGAGTTCAGACTGTATTGAGAGCCGGACTGAAATGTTAAACTTTATTTTCTGGTTTGATTTATAATGAAGTGCTAATGAAGTGTTATGTCTACTCAACCGCTACACAACTGCTACTCGACTGCTACTCAACACACCTACCACGGCCAGACTACCTCTATTTATATGTCTTGGGAGATCCTACTTCTTCGCCTGGGGGCGTCGACACAACATGAAGAAAGAATGTGACGTTTTGAAAGATGCTTAAATCTGTTTCCGAGAGAGAGAGAGAGAGAGAGAGAGAGAGAGAGAGAGAGAGAGTGAGAGAGAGAGAGAGAGAGAGAGAGAGAGATAGAGGAAGTGAAAGAGAGAGAGAATAGCCTTTAGTTCTCTTAAAATGAAAGAGCACACTTGCTTGTAATTGTGAAAATTTCCATTGAATCATTATTTTATAGGACCCTGTGTCCATTCCATGTTTGCTTTTTACTGCCATTCTAGCAATTATAGTATTGCGATGTTCGAGCAGTAATCCTTACATACAGTAATGTAAAGCATAAGTAGTTATGAATATCACGAAGATTGTTGCGTGGATTCGTTTCCTTGAAATAAACAACTGAAGGATTATCTTTTCCTGGAAAGGACATTGGCCTATCAATGGCAACATCCCTGATTATCCTATGTTTATTTCCAACAGATAGGGTATATTTTAGTGTAATTAACCACCGTACTGTCCAAAGTTATGATGAAACAATTTGCATAAAAGTGAACTGAAGACCTATGGATAAGTAGCTCAATATTATGATCACTTCGGTATTTCATTATAAAATATTTATTAGCTGTTCATAGTATGATCTATGGACTATTTGATATGTATATACTCAATTTTCTTTTGGTTGCTGGCATTTAAACTTCAAACGTTTTCCGGGTATATTTAAACTTTATGGCTAAAAATAAAGAA